>NW_025969316.1:0-15788 GCF_021869965.1 Rhincodon typus
ACAGAACCAAGGAGTAATCAGCAGTAATTGTCCTGGACCGTCTCACCATCCTGAGTGAACATTCTGAAGGGGAGTTTCATCTCTCTCTAGTTCAACAACAGACATTACAAAAATTTACGTAGATGATGTTTTAACTGACGCATATGACACCATATCATATACTATTCATCCAAATTTATTCATATTGTCTAACCGAGTTATTAAACGCCTATCTTACCATTGGGATCCTGAAGGTACCCATAGGAGGTGCTATTGCTAAAGACCTCGTGGATCCAGAATCAGCAACAATCGCAGAAACAATGGAGGAGCTTTTGCAGTTATCAGAGGACGCGTTTGCCTCCGGTTTGTTCAGAAACGCCATTGCTGCTTTTAGCGATAACTGGGTCAACTTACAAGAATCGTATATGCGGTATCCCAGTGTGACACCGGGTAGCAGAGCTGTATCGTTATTTATTTCCTCGATTGCAAAAACCATCGCCAGTGCCCAACGGAAAGGACGGAACTGAAAGCTGCAGAGAAGGTAAAGAGACAAGATTTAAAAAAAAACATAGGAAACAGCGATGACAGTTATATCCAAGAGGACCCATATTATTAGCTATAATTCAGTGGTAACGGGGAGTTGGTGGATATATGTTCCAACTCAGACGCTGAGTGCAAAATCTTAACTGACATTAAACAAAGATCTGACAATGTGCTCAATTTCAAATACGACGTGAAGGGGATTCCCGACCTTCCTTCCTCGATCCAATAGAAGTATTTCGAAGAAGAGCAGGAGAACTTTCACAATGCCTTCACCGATAATTATCACTCATGCTAAAAGAGGTTTCTGAGTTTTGATTACAAGACTGATTGTGGGAGCTGGGGCTGCATGCTTTGCCGTATTAAGAATCTTAAAACATTGACTAAATTGCAAAAGTACATGATTGATTATAAAGCACTTTGGAACGGACCACAAAAATAAGGTTAACAATTTAAAAAAAAAACAATCTTAAATTCTCAAATTAATTCAAAATGTGAAGCAGCATGAAGGCAGATGACTACTAAACGAAATGGAGTGTCTAATGGCACCCACTAACCTGACGCATTTTGCCGCCTCCGGGTGACTGCTGAACGAGAGTTGGCGATGCTCAACTTGGTAAGTATGCACGTCAAAAATTCCACCCAACATAATATCTCCATTCTTCGACAGGCCCAGTAAATCAAACCTACCCCAAAGTTTGCAAGCCTGCTCATTACTGGACCATGCCTGGGCAACAGCAGAATTCACCACGAAAAGGAACCAATAATGCATCTTTGACTGGGTAAGGAATTGTCTTTGAACTACAGTCGGATGAATTTTTTATATAAGCTCCAGCTGTTTCCTTTAAAATCGCCTTTATGTTGCTAAATCGATTTCAATCTCTGCTGAACATCAACAAATTACTAGGCGAGTCCCTTAAGAAAACACATCATCACTTTTGGCAACATGAGAATCATGAAGGAAATAATTGCAAACGTAATCACCTGTGTACCCTCAATCCCGTTGAGGCGGCACAATGTTTAGCGCTGCTACTTCACAGCGCCAAGGTACTCGGGTTCGATTTCAGCTTCGGGCCACTATTTGCGCGGAGTTTGTACATTTGCCCAAGACTGCATGGAATCCCTCCCACAATCCCGAAATGTGCAGGTCTATGGATCCTTTGAAGTGGTCTTCCAGCAGAACAATTGGAACTAGATTTTTTCCCCTGTGGGATTCAGAACCGACATTTGCTAGCGATGAGAATAGTGTCGTCATCTCCTTTCCGCTGACCTCATATGGGTCAATGTTAATTTGTTTCAAATCGTTGTTCATATTGCAAATGTGCCAAAGGTCACCACTTCTGGGTTTGAAAACTGCCGGCATTATTTCAAATTACTTAGAAGGGCAAAAGGTTTCAAACATCTGCACACAGGTTAAGCAAGCTGTTTAATGTTACTGTTATGCAATGGCTTTGTGAATAATATGTCACTGACAGGAATCAACTCAGGCCTGACTTGCCTCCTAGATGCAACAAAAAAAATCATCTTTGATTGCCAGTTTCCAATGATGACCGTAAGCTGTGATTTGATTATTAGGCAGCAATTGCTGAACAATCTGGATCAATTTAAGATCCTTCGTTGAGCTAATATAGTGCTACAAAGGTGTTAAATCAAGGGAAAATGAGGAGTATCTTTTATTTCAAGTGACTTTTTGCATCAAATATTTCTTTGTATTCTTTTCCAGTTTTAACAGGATAATGTAACATTTAGGAACAAAAATGCAGACAAGTAGGCCAAAGCTGGATACCAGAATGGCAAACGCTTCTCCAGCCACCATGTGTTTGCCAGGAGAACTCACATCAGAAGGAATGAATGTTATCCAAACTGCACAGAATGTAAACATGCTAAAAGTAATACATTTGGCCTCGTTGAAATTGTTTGGCAATCTGCGAGTTAAAAAAGCAACCACAAAGCAAACACAGGACAAAAATCCAATATGACCAAGAACCAAGGAAAAGGCTTTCACAGACCCAACATCACATTCTAAGATAATAATATCTTTAAAATAATTAGCATTTTTCAATGAATAGGGTGGTGATGCAATTAGCCAGGCCGTGCATATTAGACATTGTACAAATGTAAGGGTGAAAATGGCCAGGCGTTGTTGTACTGGCCCAAACCACTTCATCATGTTACTATTAGGAAGAGTTGCATTAAAGGCCATCATTACAACAACGGTTTTGCTCAAAACACAAGAAACACAGAGAACAAAAGTAATCCCAAATACTATGTGGCATAGCATGCAAAACCAGTCTGAAGGTTTTCCAATGAACATTATTGAGTGGAGAAGGCACAGCACTAAAGCAAAAAGAAACAGAAAGCTTAATTCTGCATTGTTGACTTTAACAAAGGGAGTGTTGATGTGAATGCAGAAAATTATGATTACAGATACTGTGAAGCTGGTTCCAGTTAATGCCAGTTTCAGCAAAACAATTCCCATGATCTCCTCAAAGGAGAGAAATTTTGTTATCTTCAGTATGCATTGGTTTTGCTGTTCATTTGGCCAATAATCCCAAGGACATTTTACGCATGTGGAGGAATCTATTTTTAAAAAAGTAAGAGTACATGAAATAATGGTTCTTCTAGAAATTAAAATGATATAAATAGGTCAAAAAAATGAATGAATAGTTAAGTATATACGTGTGTTTACATGCATACGTACCTGTAATATTACTGATCTCACCTTCAGCACACTCCACACAATCAAAGCAGCAAATAGGTTGCCCTTTTCTGGCAGCTTTCCTTGTTCCAGCAGTACAACTTTCATAGCAAATTGCCTTATGTAAATGAGATGAATAAATGTCTAGAGCCTTGCAAGATCCAACACTGGGTCTCGAGATGAGAAACACAGACTAATGTCAGAAAAGTCGCAATTGTATGTGGGATCGAAGTTTGATTTGGATTTGTGCTGTACTAACCATAAAAGGTGGCTGGGAAAGGCGAAAACGTGGAAAAGGTGGTTTAATGATATCCCAATGGACCATGTAAGGAACTACCAGTTGACCTCGATTGTAAACAAACATAGAAAATATTGGAAAAACCCAGCAGGCCTGGCAGATTCTGTGGAAACAGAAACAAGAACTAACGTTTCTTCTGAAAATAAAATCATATCAACTGAATTTCTCTCTCCAGAGATGCTACCAGGTCTGTTGAACGTCTCCAGCATTTCATGGGTTTATTTTAGAATTCCAACATCCACAATATTTTGCATTTGTCTGACCTATATTTGGAAGATTCTTGTGGGAACTTAAACAATTCATTGGTCTTTATTCATTCACAACTTGTAGGCATTGCTGGCAATGACAGTATTTATCTTTGTGAAGTTAGTGGTGGCAACTGATTGGCGATCTAGGCCATTTCACCGAGTAGTTATGACTCAAACACATTGCTGTCAATCTGGAGTCACGCCAGGCAGCATCGTTTCCCCCTGGAGAGCAGGAGGACATCAGTTTGACATTTTAACAAGAATTTGTGGAAATTTCATTCTAGATTTGTTTCTGGTTAACTCAATTTAAGTTTGCCAACAGCCATAGTGCTATTTAGACAGATCACAAGATGAGTAGTTCAGGGTTCTACATTACTAGCAGAAGCATGTTAATCCGGTCCCTCATAGTTATTGTTGTTGTCTTATTCCATTCTGGCCTTTCCTCGCAGGATAGCCATTGTAACAGGGCATCCGTGAGGATGAATTGGACAAGGAGCTGTATTTGCATAGACTTCCCTGCCTCATCAATAGTAATTTATTGATTTGAAAGAACAAAAAGAAAGATATCAAGACAATAAATTTTAGACTACCTTCCTTCGCCCCTCACTCCAAACAACTGCTTCTTCGACAACGGAGAATTCTTCGCCTGGAGGCGCAGATCCATCATAATATCCGACCGTAACTATATCAGCCGCAACCCCAGCACTTTGCCAGTTTACAATGTCGTACCTTGCCACAGGATCCCCAATTTCTTTGAAGTGCACAGTTTCTGCAATCTTAGCGGTGAAATTGACCATTTCAAATACTGCAAAAGCTTTAAGACAAAACAAATGAAATAGCATGAACTACAAAAGAGAAACAACTTTTTTGAAGGCGTTTATTTTCTGTGCTACCTCGAATATATTTGGAGCACTGTCAGATTCTTTTTCACCTGTAATGTAGTTTCAATACCTGGTGTGAATGAAAATCGGACGGATTGTCACGTGTTATTCTGGGACGCCTTTTTCACAGTGTCACATCCGACCATGTTGCGCAGAGCATGCGCTGCAGCATAAGTTGCCTTAAACACATTATGTGACTCTCAACTGAGATGCGTCAGTATAGGTATTTTTAATGGTTTTCAAATTCTCTCGGCCTGTACATTTGGACGTTTGTTCTGTTCCATTTGCTCGATTCTCTGCCGAGCTCAGACGACAATTGAAAGTTGTTTCCCAAAATTATTTCAGTAAACTATTTCCTGGGTCTGCAGATGAGTGCGTTCGATACAGAAATGCCTCAAAACCGGGGATATTTGCGTGTAGAATTGAGATTCCTAACGCTCCAAAAATAAATCTTCGGCTTTCTTCCGAAGAAAGGATTGGTGTGGAACTCCAAGCTTCGCTTCCTATCCATTAGATGCCTTTGATGTTTTGTCTTGCAATCTCCTTTAGCAAAATTTCCATATCACCTTTAGCAACAAAGGCATCAAAGCACCTTTAGCATCTCGGACAAAATTCGTTGATTTATGAAAAAGATTAAAGGTAACCAAACCATTAACAATTAATAATAAACTGCAAATATATACTAAGATGATTCTGAATATCAAATGGACACTAGAAGAAAATAGTACAAACAAAATTTGGAAGCAATTGTTGTGAATATTTCATAGCTGCAGCCGAAAGTTGTCTCAAAAATTCTTTATACAATATTAATGAGACATGTGATCAATAAAGTATTTCTCGATCAGAAAAAAACATATCTGCCTTGTTTATTCAAAAACACTTCAATTTCAAATACCAGGTCGACTGCCAATGGTTAACGTTAACGAATAGTAATTGACATAAGTTTTCATTTGATTTTATATACCATAACAATGGCAAGTGAATGAATGAAATCGTAATGTGAAACTCCCATTCTTTGCAGTGATCTAGTCACCTTTCATTTCTCATTTTCACTGTTTATCTGAGGTGATTTTACTGTGAATCTCAAATGAGATGAAAGTTACATCAGTGTAGTCAACCTCATTACAGTTTTTTAGTCAAGGAATAGAAAACAAAAAAAAAGGGAAGTTATGATAGAGCTGTACATAATGATACACCACAGCAGAAGTATTGTAAATAGTTTTGCTCACCATAATATAACAAGGATGCACTTGCATTAGAGCGGGTGCAGAAGAGACTCACCAGATTGACTACTGGACAGGAGTGATATAGCTGTGAAGGGAGATTAGATCGGATAGGGATCTTTTCTTAAGAGAAATGGGTCCCGACCCGAAACATCAGCTTTCCTGCTCCTCTGATGCTCCCTGGCCTGTTGTGCTCCTCCAGCTCCACACTGTGTTATCTCAGACTGCAGCATCGGCAGTTTTTACTATCTCTTAGATCGGATAGGGTTGTTTTCCACAGAGCAGAAAAGGCTGAGGAGGGACCTGGTTAAGCTATGCAAAGTTCTGAGGGGCACAGGAAGTGTAGGTCGGGAGAAACTTTCCTCTTAGAGAAGGACTCACTAACCGGGAGTCTAGTTTTAAGGTAAGGAGCAGGAGCGTTAGAGGGAATTTGAGCACTTTATTTTCCGGTATCAGGAAGTCAATGCCTAAGACGGTGGTACAGGCAGGAACTCTTGAGACATTCAAGGACTATTTAGAAAGATACTTGAAAAGCCATACCATGCATGGCTACAAGCCAAGTTGGAAAATGGAATTGGAATAGACGGATGTTTCATAACAGGTGCGGTCACGAGGAACTGAAAGATATCTTTCCCTGCGGTCAAAAAAACTCCACGACACAATGCTATAGCAATTTCGTGATGTTGTGCTGTCGTAATATTTGACGTAGTTTACTTTCCATGGGAATTCTGAAAGGGCTTAATAGCCTTGAAACTGCGGCGGACTGTGAGGATCCAGAATCCGCAACAATAGCATTCACATTCCGACAGTTATCCTCTGAAACTGCATCCCTTCGCCCATTCAAAATCTTTAAGGATGCTTTCATAGACAAGGACAGCATGCTACAAGAATCATAAATCTGGGAACCCAGCGTAAAGTGCGGGAGCAGTGTAGGGTTCCTGTTTATTTCTTCAATTGCGAACATCATAGCCTGCACAAAGCGAAATTCTCTGAAATCAAACCTAAAAAAAATACGACAGCAGAACGGGAAAGAAATGACATTGGTATTTGACGAATTAAATGATTTAGACAGATGCGGCAGTACGATTAATTGAATTATACAGTAGTTCATAATAAAATTGTCAATACGAAAGCGTCAAAAGCAACAGCAAACGACACGGTGCCGGCGCACCAGAAAAACACTTCTCCTTCAACTCCTCAAACCCACATTTGCATAATGGTCTTCACAGCTGAAAGACAACTTTTTTTCACTGCAATTTGAGATATAATTCCATATGCAAAGAGGCTCAAATATGCACCCAACATGCAGAACATAACATCTCGTAAATATTTAAGGAGATGTTGTTCAGTGCAAAATCCAACTAACGTTTTACACTCTACCGCTTCGGGTTCGGTTGCAAATGACAGTTCCCGATATTCTACGTTGGAGTGCAAGCTGAAAATTCCGCCTAGAACAATGTCTCCAGCCTTGAATAAACTGAGTAAGTCGAATTCCTCCCACTGTTTACAGGCTGGCTGATGGTCCACCCATACAGGTGTTAACAGAGTGAACAGGCCCCAAAGCCAAAACATCTTTTATCAGCAAGAGTCACTGCGATTGGAATTTCCCAACAAAAACCTTTATATGCAGTTTCAGTTCACCATTTTGCAATTTCTTTCAATTGGAATTGATTCCAAATGAAGGAAATTTTGAGCCATCGCCTCAAAACCCACAAAGGTAATATCACACGGGCAAGTCTTGGCACATCCTAAGCTCCAGAGAAACATAGAAATCACTGGGATCTTATTCAGAGGGAATTCGTGATGTGCTTAAAGGGGGGAATCATCGTCATGAGGTGATATCTGATGCTGGACGATGGAGCTATATGAATAGAATTTTTGAATAGGCGTCTCAGGCAGCATAGACTAAATCCTCTCCCTCCACACCATTCTGCTATCAATGCGGAGAACAAGAGGGAACTTTATGACCCTCTATCTGGATTTTAGCAATTAACGGATTCAATATTTTCGTACATTGCAACAGTGACCGCATGCCAAAATGAAAACACTTCATTGGCCGTAAAATGTTCTGGTACCTGCTAAGAACGTTATAAAATGAAACACCTTTTTTCATTTTAAGGTCGGCTGGAAGGATTATTTTGAGGAATTCACGGATACGTATTTCACGTATGATTTGCAGCAGAAATATAAGCGCAAGTTAAAACAGAAAGTGCGAGTGAAACTCAGGTCTGGAATCATTTCTGAACAGAAAAGAGAATTAATGCTTTTACTCCAGTGACATCTTCAGAACTGAACTGACCATCTTGAAGAAGTCGCAGGAGTCGAAACATTAACGCTGCGTTATCTCCTCAGATACTGCCAGACCTGCTGAGTCTTTCTCGCAATCATCTTTCTGTTTGTTTCAGATCTCCAGCATCTGCAGTTCTTTGTGGGGTTTTGTATCAGTTCAAATGGATGCATTCGGCAACAATTATTATGAAATTCAATGGCCTGCCTTACCAATGGCAATTGTACTGAGCTTCAAGCAACGGCACAGCAATCAGGCAACATGATCATGAAAGAATCATCTTAACGTCTGCGTGGTTTTAATCTTCACGAATTGCCACGAACACTATGCTATCACCCTGAGACCGCCAAACAATGCCATGAACTGTTCCGAGATCAGCAATGTTTCTATTTTTGAATGAGCCAAAATTTCCAGCGACAGTTTGGCAGCGAACCAGGCCATCTGTCAGACCTCTCGGTAGGAGAGCATTTCGGTGATGGTGATCACGACCCTCTGACCTTTATGTCTCTCCCTGTCATGGAGAGGAATGGGAGCAGACGGTTTGGGAAAGTATTTAACTGGGGGAGGGGGAATTACACTGCTATTAGGCAAGAACTACGGCGCAACAATTGGGATCAGATGTTCTCAGGGAAATACACGACAGAAATGTGGAGGTTGTTTTGGGAGCAGTTGCTGCAAGTACTAGATAGGTTTGTCCCACTGAGGCAAGGAGAGGATGGTAAGGTGAAGGAACCTTGGATGTTAAGACATATGGAACACCTAGTCAAGAGGAAGAAAGAAGCTTACTTAAGGTTGAGGAAGCAAGAATTGGACAGGGATCTAGAGGTCTACAAGGTAGCCAGAAAGGATCTGAAGAATGGACTTAGGAGAGTGAGAAGTGGGTATGAGAAAACCTTGGCAGTGAGGATCAGGGAAAACTCCAAGGTGTTCTATGCTTGTGTGAGGAACAAGAGGATGGCCAGAGTGAGGGTAGAGCCAGTCAGGGCTACTGGAGGAAACTTGTGTGCAGAGTTAGAGGAGGTGGGGGAGGTCCTTTATAAATACTTTGCTTCAGTATTCACCAGTGAGATGGACCTTGAATTTTGTGAGGATAGCATGAAACAGGCAGATATGCTCGAACAGGTTGATGTTAGAAAGGAAGATGTGCTAGAAATTTTGAAATAACATGAGGATAGATAATTTCCCTGGGCCAGATGGGATCTACCCAAGGTTTATACGGGAAGTAAGGGAAGAGATTGCTGCCCCTCTGACAACGATCTTTGCGTCCTCACTGTCCACTGGAGTAGTACCAGAAGATTGGAGGATGGAAAATGTCATCCCCTTGTTCAAGAAAGGGAATAGGGATAATCCTCAAAATTACTGACAGGTCAGTCTTGCTTCTGTGTTGGGCAAATTAGTGGAGAGGATTCGGAGAGGTAGTATTTATGATTATTTGAAAAAACACAGTTTGAGTAGAAATAGTCAGCATGGCTTTGTGACAGGCAGGTCATGCCTCACAAGCCTTATTGAATTCTTTGAGGATGTGATAAAACACATTGATGAAGGTAGAGCAGTGGATGTGGTGTATATGGATTTTAGCAAAGCGTTTGATAAGGTTCCACATGGAAGGCTCATTCAGAAAGTAAGGAGGCATGGGATTCAGGGAAATTTGGCTGTCTGGATACAAAACTGGCTGTCCAATAGAAGACAGAGTGTGGTAGCAGATGGAAAGTATTCAGCCTGGAGCTCAGTGACCAGTAGTGTTCCGCAGAGAAATGTTCTGGAACCTATCCTCTTTGTGATCTTTATAAATGACTTGGATGAGGAAGTGGAAGGGTGGATTAGTAAGTTTGCCAATGACATGAAGGTTGGTGCAGTTATGGATAACGTGGAGGGCTGTTGTAGGTTGCAACGGGACACTGACAGGATGCAGAGCTTGGCAAAGAAGTGGCAGATGGAATTCAACCCAGAAAAGTATAAAGCGATTCATTTGGAAGGTTGAATTTGAATGCAGAATACAGCGTTACTGGCAGGATTCTCAGCAGTGTAGAAGAACAGAGGGATCTTGGGGTCACGTCCATCGATCCCTCAAAGTTGATACCCCAGTTGATAGGGTTGTAAAGAAGGATTATGGTCAGGGGAATTGAGTTTAAGAGCTGTGAGGTTATGCTGCAGCTCTACAAAACCCTGGTTAGACCATACTTGGAATATTGTGTTCAGTTTTGGTCACTTCATATAGGAAAGATGTGGAAGCTTTAGAGAGAGTGCAGAGGAGATTTTAACAAACAGAATTAACATTTGGTAAATCTTCATGTATACAGTGATAAAAATGCTGATACACCCTCTCCAAAGGCATTACGGGACCACGTACTGGTCTGCAGGACCATACATGGTCTGCAGCAGTTCAGGAAAGCAGTTAAACACCAGCTTCTAAACAATAACAAGGAACGGTCAATAAATACTGGCCAGACAGCAACGTTCTTGTCCCATGAATGAATATGGAAACACATCGTGCCGCACATCAAACGGATATTTCAATCAAGATAGATCCCATAGATTTCTCAGTAACTGTCCACGTACATAAATGATATGGTACATCATACATTATAATGAAGATTCACAAGGGATTATAATCCTTCAGCTCTGCTGATCCATCCTTCAAAATCCATGTCATAAGTTGCTGCAACATGGACTGCCTCAATGACTGCACTGTTCTGGTGGTACATACTGCAGCACTGGGTTCATGTAGTTCTGGTTGCAGAGATTGTATTCCAGTACTTATTCAGAAGGATAATTCCAATCCTTCAATGACAACTACTTTTACTGAACCATGTCTACCCCTGGGATTAGTCCCCCATCTCCTATCCCACTTAGTTTCATCAGATACACACTGTTGCTGATAAACTTTCAACCTCATTTTCTCAGCTGCACTGAAGTACCATTGCCCAGAGGCATGATCCAACCTCCTAACATCACAGCCTCCCTCAGCAAACAGCCAGTGATTATCCCAAATTTGGAAATCCCCAAGACTTCTGAGGTTTGACTCCAACCCTTGGTTGACTACCAATTACCGTAAGTTCTTCTTGTGTTCCTTGGTGGTACGCTGGCTCTGTGCCTAGCATTGCTGCATCACAGCACCAGATGCCCAGATTTGATTCTACCCTCAGGTGACTGTCTGTGTGAAGTTTTCACAGTCTCCCCATGTCTGCATAGATTTCCTCCATGTGCTCCAATTCCCTCCCACAGTGCAAAGATTGCATGCTAGGTGGATTGGCCATATTGAACTGTCAAGCGGTGGCCAGGGATGTGCAGACTAGGTGGATTAGCCATGGAAAATGTAGGGTTACAGGGACTGGATAAGGGGTGTGGGTCTGGGTGCGCTGCTGTTTGGAGGGTTCAATGGGCCAAAAACCTGTTTCCACACTTTAGGGATTCTATGAACAGCACAGTGTTCCAACTGTTAATGACATCTCACTGTATCTCCAACATGTATCTTGTAGCAACCTACACGACAGTGCAGTGAATTGCGTCTTGTAAAAAATGAGTATTAATCTTTCTCTTCCCCTAACTTACTGACAATACCTTCAAGTCTTTTTGGCTTTAAATGGCTGTTCAGTAACCAATGAACTAACACAAAATGACATTAGAAACCCTTCCAATTTCATTGAGCAGAATTAAAGTTTTCTACAAAGCAACTCTGGATCTGAGCATGTTCTAAACATTATATTTCAAAGGGAATGTTGATTTGCACCTTGTTTTGTGCTTGTTTTGAGTCCAGACAGAAGACAAAGATACATTAAAATTTGCTGGGTCCAAAAATGTGAAGAAGATCCATGAAAAAGAGAAGATAGCCATGATAAGTTGTTAAGTAGCAACTGGTTGTATATCAGTTTCACAAGAACACCGTCACATAAGTCACTTCTGCTCAACAAAATAAGAGTGCCCTTCATAAAACTTGCTGTCAAATTCCACATGAAATTTAAAGCTAATGCTAAGGATGGCCAATCTGAAAACAATTGCTGTGGCATGGTTTTCCCATGATCTGCAAACTAGACACTGATCTGGATGAGGAAGGTACAAAACCCATCTGCAGACTCTTGAGCCTAATATTCATTTCAGGATGTGCCACTCCACTCATTCCTGACTACCTTCCCTTCAAATCTGCTGATAGCATCAATAAAAGATAACACAGCGTGGAGCTGGAGGAACACAGCAGGCCAGGCAGCACCAGTGGAGCAGAAAAGCTGACGTTTCGGATTGGGAACCAAACGTCGCTTTCCTGCTCCTCTGATGCAGTCTGGCCTGCTGTGTTCCTCCAGCTCCACACTGTGTTATCTCGGACTCCAGCATTGGCAGTTCTTACTATCTCTGCTGATAGCATTGTTGTCTTTCCATCAAATCGGCCACCTTGATCTTACTCCATCGTTCAGTAAGTTAATGAGGATGTGACTGCAGCCTCTACAACACTTCCCTTCTTTGTTCTCACAACCTTAATTCAGTTGTGGACGGAAAATCAATCAAACGTGCCCTTGAAGAGATTTGATGACTCATCTTCTACTGCTCTTTGGGAAAGAGAATTCCAAAGATAATGACCCTCTGAGGCAAAAAAAAATTCTTTCTCATTCCTGCCTAAAGTGGGAACCATATGATTTTTTGAACGAAGTTTTATTTTTCTATCTATCCTACTGAAAAAATTGACGCTAAACGACTCCGCAACAGATTCTATTTGACATTTTTTGTCCATTCACTGAGCCTGCTTATATCCCTTTGTAGATATTCTTCCCAATCATTTTACACCTCAAAAATGTTTTCCTGTCTTCCTATCGTCAGGAAGTAAGTCTGCAGCACACTCTATCCCCTCAAACAAACTAATAATATATATTATAAATAGCTGTAAGACCATCACTGCCGCATCCTGTTACAATTTTCTAACCTGGAAATGACGCATCTATCATAATTTTATACTTGTTTTAATAAATAAATCCACACAAAATGAGTTCATATCTTGTGCAGTAACCTTTAATACGTTATCTTACGTAATATTTATGGAAATCTACATTCAACACATCAACTATTTCCTAATTTTTATACTACACCTGTTCCATTCTTTAAGACATCTAATAAATTCATCAATGTTGGAAAGGCTTGATACCAGACTACCCGGGCAACGGATTGAAATTCAAATATAGAAATAAGGTTTAGTCGCAGTAATTTTTCTGTCTCCCAACTCAGGCATTTCTACCATCGGGCTTTTCTCTGCTGCCTAGAAACCTGACAGCTAAAGGGAGGCAGTGACTGCTACATGGAAGAGATAAATTTATTTCTCTGCTATGGATCATAAAAAGCAGGAGCATTCCCCGCAGCAACATCACCATCCCACAGCCCAGTTCCCACAGTAACGTCCCTCCATCTCAGGACTTGCAATCTGCCAAGGACCGTTCAACTCTCCTCCTGGACCACTCACCTTCCGCAATATCGTGATATAACGCAGGTCTATAGATATCTCCTTATCCAGAATTGTTGATTTCCCTCACACTCAGAATTCGGTTCAAATCACACTAAGGAAGTTAGATAAATACGACTTCCATATTAAGTACCTCCATTCGTCATTAAAGATGTTACTGCTCATCAAATATTTAATCGGCTTGCGTTTAATAACTGTTTCTGTAATTTTGCCCTCGATGAACACCAACACTTTTGACATCTTTATTTAGAAAGAAAAGGATTCATATCCATGGACATATTGTAGATAAAGTGCACCCACAATGGATAAATGTGTTGAAAAGACCAATTTGGAATCTCTCTTGGTTTCAAACAAGTTGGAAATGTATGCATGCAATACGCGATTGTCGGCACGAAGAACAAACTTTTCAGGACTGACTCAGTAAATTAGGTCTTTGAAATGCTCAACTTATAACTTGCCAGTGAATTACAGCACTTCAGTGAGAAAATACGCAGCTAGGGAAGAGCAGGAGAAGCAAATTCATGAGTTTCTTTGGAGAATGAATAAGAAACTAATCCTGAAACAGGCCGAATATTCAGTACCGCCAAAATGGTGAACTCAAAGATTCTAAGTATTCCCCCTCTTTCCACCACCAATATCACTACAACCTCCCCCAGCGACCCCCCACCCCCTTCCCCCATATCAGCTGAGCACAGTGACGGCATTTTTATTAATGTGTTTTGAGGAAACGATGTGAGCAATCCATTTTGTACACATGAACAGGCCAAGTTTCAGAACTGATTTTTTTATTGAGAGATAAAGCAAGTTTCAAATCGAAATTCCACGCAATGAAGAGATTCAGGACACGACAAGGAAACTAAAAGTGACTTTGATAGATATTTAAATACAAATAGGTCATACACGACTTTCCATTCCGATAAAAGCTCGGGGAGATGTTCAAAATAGTAAAAATTAACAGCCGAACTTCAAATTGCACTTCCTGCTGGTTATTTTAGCTTTGTTCGATTGTGTAAAATGGGTGCTGGTAAAACACTCAGCTTTACGTCTGTCCACAAGGAATTAGTATTCGCTACCATTACGTCAAAAAATAAATACCTACGAAAATATCCGGGCCTCATTTATGAACATTTCCAAAGCTTTTTTTGGAAGACACCGAGCCCATCATGTTCCTCTTTGTATTCTTTTCTTTATTCAGAAGAATAATATAACATTTTGGAGCAAAAATGCAAATAAGCAGACCAAAACTGGAGGCCAAAATAGCAAATACTTCAACTGCCACAGCATATTTTCCTGGCGAACTTATGTAAGCTGGAATGAAAGTTATCCAAACTGCACAAAAGATAAGCATGCTAAACGTTATGTGCTTAGCTTCATTAAAGTTATCTGGAAGTTGTCGAGCTAGAAAAGCTACCACAAAACACACGCAGGAAAGAAATCCAATATAACCGAGAACACAATAGAATGCTAACGAAGATCCCACGTTGCATTCAAACTCGATTATCTCATGAGAGTGACTAGTGCTTCTCAAAGGATAAGGTGGAAATAGAATTAACCAGGCAGTACATATTGCACATTGTACCAGGGTAAGGATGTAAACCATCAGCCGTTGTTGTCTTGGTCCAAACCACTTCATCATATTATTGTTGGGAAACTTTGCTTTGAATGCCATCACCACGACAATTGTTTTACTCAAAACACATGATATGCAAAGAACAAAACTAATACCAAACTCTACGTGGCAGAGCATACAAGACCAAACTAAAGGTTCACCGATGAACGTAATTGAACACAGAAAGCAAAGTGTGAGGGCAAAGAGAAGAAGGAAGCTTAACTCAGAGTTATTAGCTTTAACAATTGGAGTGAGTCTATAGACGTAGAATATTGCGAATACAGCAACAGTGGTGCAGGCTCCAAACAACGCCAGTGCCACCAAAGTGATTCCCATCATCTCGAGAAAGGAAAGAAACTCGATTTCCTTTGGGATGCACTGATCCCGTCTTTCATTAGATTTGAATTCCAAAGGACACTTTATGCAATGAATGGAATCTAAGAAGTAACACAACACTTCGTCATTATGCGAGGAATCTTAACGCCTGAGCAACGCAGACATCACGTTTAAGCAGGAATGTCATTTACAATGGTGTTTTCTTACCAGTTGTGTTGCTAATTTCACCTTGTGCACATTGTATGC
>NW_025969317.1:0-15784 GCF_021869965.1 Rhincodon typus
TTTCGGGTATGGTGACCCTTCCTCAGAATTCAGATCTACAAGGATGTTGCCAGTGCTGAGGAAGGGTCACCTGACCCAAAATGTTAACTTTTTTTTTCTTCACAGATGCTGCCAGAGCTGCTGAGCTTTTTCAGTAACTTTGTTTTTGTTCCTGATTCACAGCATCCGCAGTTCTTTCGGTTTTTATTTGAACCAGGAGTTGACTTCGGAAAATTAGTGCATTTTGATCTGGGTTGTGGATTGTTCAAAAAGCTGAAATTCTATCCCCTAAACCTTTGTGCTGTTTAGAAGATTCCATCCCACAACTATTTTCCTTGCTAAACCCATGTGGCTTCATAGATTAGAATGTGATTTCTTGTGTATGACAGACTGTAGAATTTTATTAGGTCTTCAAAATGCTGACAATGAAGATAAGGAAAAATACTCTGAAGAAGAAAAAGAAAAATAGCATCTAATTTCTTGTACTATTTCAGTATTTTCCTGGCTGAAAGTTTAATTTTGATAAATGTGAGGTGCTGCACTTTGGAAAGGCAAATCAGGGCAGGACTTATACACTTAATGGTAAGGTCCTGAGGAGTGTTGCTGAACAAAGAGACCTTGGAATGCAGGTTCACAGTTCCTTGAAAGTAGAGTCGCAGATAGACAGACTAGTGAAGAAAGCATTTGGTATGCTCCCTTTATTGGTCATTGCATTGAGTTTAGGAGTTGGGAGGTCATGTTGAGGCTGTACAGGACATTAGATAGGCCACTTTTGGAATACTGCATTCAATTCTGGTCTCCGTGCTATAGGAAGGATGTTATGAAACTTGAAAGGGTTCAGAAAAGATCTACAAGGATGTTGCCAGGTTTGGAGGGTTTGAGCTATAGGGAGAGGCTGAACAGGCTGGGGCTATTTTCCCTGGAGTGTCGGAAGCTGAGGGGTGACCTTTTAGAGGTCTATAAACTCATGAAGGGCATGAATTGGGTGAACAGCCAAGATCTTTCCCCCAGGGTAGAGGAATCCAAAACTAGAAGGCATAGGTTTAAAGGTGAGAAGGCAAAAATTTAAAAGGGACCTAAAGGGCATCTTTTTCACGCAGAGGGTGGTGCATGTATGGAATGAGCTGCCAGAGGAAGTGGTGGGGCTGGTACAATTACAACAATTAAAAGGCATCTGGTTGGGTTTATGAATAGGAAGGGTTTAGAGGGATATGGGCCAAATGCTGGCAAATGGAACAAGGTCAGATTGGGATGTCAGGTTGGTGCAGGCGAGTTGGATTGAAAGGTCTGTTTCCATGTTGTTCAGCTTTATGGCTCTATAACTCACCTAATGTAGATGTGGAATTCAGTATCCAAAATCATCTGGTCTATGTGACAATCACATACGTTGTTTTTTTTCCACCTGAGCCACTGGATTGCTGAAATGTACAGAATGTGGCTGTCATTATACTTGGCATTAAAGACTTGCATCTCACGTTTACCTATGCACTGGAATATCAATAAGCTTGACAAGGAATGAAAGAAGGTAGGTCTGTGGCCATGATGGATTTATAATCGATCTGATAGGGCTGTTACGGGCAAGGTTTAAAGACTCATACAAAAGTTTGCACGTCAGCCTGTGCAGCACCTTCTCAGTACTGCACTGGAATGTCAATCTGATTGACATGAATGGGATTTAATCCTACAGCCATTCGAGGTGAAAACAGTACCACTGAGCCAAGGTTGACAGGAATAATCCTGAATCTTCGTGTCCCTGTTACTGATTAATCACAGTACAAACAAACTTTCACTTTGAGCCACTGTTAATCTTGAAAGTTTTTAGAATTATGCTCAGTCATTGTATCCTAATTAAAAGCTGGTAGTTCTTCTCTTTTCTCATAATTATAATTTCTTCTTCCTCTTTATCCTGGTAAGTCTTAGTTTCAATGGTTCTAAGAGACATCTGCAATTCCACTGTCATCCAATATGGCTTAGTCAGTGCTGTGTGCAATGTCACCATTGGCTCATTTAATTTCAATTTCACTGTTTTAGAAAGAAACAGTATCATAGGGCATGGATTGACACGTGAAATTGCGATGTTGTTGCTATCAGATATAGTCGAGGGAGTGACAGGACTGGCAACTTCACATTCCAGGGTATAGAATCTTCAGACAGGATAGGGGAGGGTGTGAAAGAGGGATGGTTTTGCATTATTAATGAAAGAGTCGGTTACTACAGTAAGAGGGGACAATAACTTTGAAGGATCTTCAACAAGGTTTTAAGGGTAGAGGTTGGGTACAAAAAGTGGGTAGTCACACTGAAGGCCCCCAAACAGTTACTCGAAAGTAGAGGAGCAGCTATGTAGACAATTCACTGAGGTGATGATTATATTAGGGGATTTCAACTTCCTGAACATTAATTGGGATAATCATAATGTAAAGGGATTAGAGGATACAGATTTCTTGAAATGTATTTAAGAGAGCTTTTTCTATCAACACGTAGAAGGTCCAACAATGACAGTGCAGTTCTAGATCTAATTCTGGGGAACACAGTTGGACAGGTTTACAAGACAGCAGCAAGAAAGCATTTTAGTGATAGCGACCACAACACCATATGTTTTAACATGGACTACCGTGGTTCACCGCAACTAGGGATGGGAAATAAATGCTGGCCAGCCAGTGATGCCCACATCCCACATTAAAAAAAAAAGTTCCTTTTGGAAAAAGAAAAGATGGTCTGCAAAAAAGGGCTTTGAATTAGGGGAAGACAGATTTTACTAAAATAAGGCAAATGTGGTCAGTCTGGGAACAGCAACTTCCGGGTAAATTTACAGTAGAACACTTTTCGGGGTGGGGGTGTGGTGGGAGTTCAAAATTGAATTGTGTTCAACATGTTAATTTTTGGGTGATGGACAAGCCAAAAGAATCCTGGATGTCTGTGAATATTCATTGAAGGAAAAGAGAGGCTTTTAACGGGTACAATGGGAGCAAATCAATGAAGGCCTGAATGGAATATAGAAAGTGCAGGAGGAAACTTAAGAAAGCAAACAGGGATATGGAAAAAATACTGGCGAGTAAGATTAGCTAGGATCCCGAGATGTTCTAGAAGTATATTGGGGGAAAAGCCCCAAGAGGGGCTATCTGTGCGTGGTGCCAAAGAACATTGATAGGGTGTTAATTGACTACTTTACATTTGTCTTCACTTTGGAGAAGGAAGATGTAGGTACAGAATTTGGGAAGAGGAACTGTGAGGTTCTTCAGCAGTTTGACATATGGAGTGAGGAGGTACTGGAGATTTTAGCTGTCTTAAAAGTGTACAAATAACCCAGGTCCAGGTGAGTTGTATCCCAGGCTACTGTGGGAGATGAGGAAGGAAATTACAGGGACTCTGAACTGAACTTTTAATTCTGCTGGCCACTGGGCAGGTACCAGAGAACTGGAGGACAGCTAATGTGGTTCTACTTTTCAAGACAGGTGGCAGAGATAAACCAGGGAATTATAGACAGCGAGCCTCTCATCAGTGGGAGGGAATCCATTGGAAAAAATTCTGAAGGAAACAATTAATCTCATTTAGAGAGGCAAGTTTGATCAGAGATAGTCAGCATGGCTTTGTCTGAGGGAATGTCATGCCTGACAAACTTGATTGAATTTTTCAAGAAGGTGACCAGGTGTGTACATGAGGGTAGTGTAGTTGGTGTAGTTTATCTGATTTCAGCAAAGCTTTTGACAGGGTTCTGTATGGGAGAGTGATAAAGAAGGTAAAAGTACATTAGATTCAGGGTAACTTGGTTAGTTGGATTCAAAATTGGCTTCATGGTAGGAGACATAAGGTAATGATAAAAGGCTGTTTGTGTGAGAGAGGCCAGTGTTCAGTGCCTACTACATGGATCAATGCTGTGTTCGTCCTTGTCTGTGATATCCATAAATGATACAGAAGAAAATGTGGGTGGGGGGAATGATAAGGTCACTTTGTGGATGACACAAAGATTGACCAGGTGGTTGACAGTGAGGAAGAAAGCCTTTGGTTACAAGAGGATATAGCCAGATTGGTCAGATGGGCAGATCAGTGGTTGGTGGAATTTAACCCACCAAGTGTGAGGTGATGCAATTTGGAAAAAGTAACAAGATAAGGGAGTACTTAATGAATAGCAGGACACTATGAAGCTAAGCAACAGAGGGATCTTGGGGTTCTTGTCAATAGATCCATAATGGCAGCAGGACAGGTTAGTAGGTTAGATAAGAAAGATGCTTGCCTTTATCAGTCGTGGCATGGATTATAAAAGCAGGGAGTTTATGTTGGAGCTATACAAAACCTTTATTAGACCATAACTGGAATATTCTGATCTCTGCAATGTAGAATGTTGTGATTGCACTGAAGGGGGTGCATAGGAGATTTACCAGGATGTTGCGGTTTAGCTATGATGAAAGGCTGGATAAGCTTGGTTTGTTTTCTTTAGAGGAGAGACGGTGGAGACAGTTCTGATTGAGATGTATAAGATTGAGGGGCATGGACAGGGTGAATAGAAAACAGATGTTCCCCTTTGTTGAAGGGTCACTAACAAGGGGGTGTAATTTTAAGGTGAAAGGCAGGAGGTTGAGAGGGGAATTGATTAAAAACAAATTTTCACCCAGAGTGTGGTTAGAATCTGGAATGTATTGCCTGGAACGGTATGTCAGGCAGGAAACCTCACTACCTTTTAAAAAGTAATTGCATGAACACTTGAAATGTCATAATATTCAAGGCTATGGGCCAAGTGCTGGAAAGAAGGACTAGAAAGTGTAGATTTAGAGTAGTTTTTGGCAGTGTGGGTTGAATGGGCTGAAAGGCCTGTTCTGTACTGTACGATTCTAAATGGTTTCTGGTTACCTATTCTATCTGTATCACACTATTCAAAGTCTGAATATCTCTTGCTTTTTAATTTTTGTCCTCATCTCCTTATGCCTTCAATCTGAAAATCTCATTAGTGTTATAGCTTTTAGTGTTAATTTTCACAATATGAAACATTCATTTTTTCTTGCATTGACCAGAGTGTGCAGAATCTGGAGTGGGACTTGAGCCCACAGCTGCCTTGCTCAGAGGCAGGATGCTATGATTGCACCAAGGCTGACATCTACTTGAAGATAAAAATAAATTTCCATAAACATTACAGAAGTCTTTGTGGGACAAGGATAGCCTGATTTTCTGGGTACTTTAATAGAAAAAAAACCATAATAACTAATGGTACATTTATCAAAACAGAAATTGGTGGAAATAAAACTCAGCAGGTCTAGCAGCATCTGTGGAGAGAAATCCCAGGTCCAGTGACCCTTCTTCAGGATGCTCCCAGACCAGCTGAGTTTTCACCAGCAATTTCTGTTTTGTTTCTGATTTTCAGCATCCACAGTTCTTTTGGTTCATTTATCAAGTTTATTGTCAAAGCAATATCTAATGCATACTTACTGAATCAATCTGAATCAGAAAACAAAGTGCTTTAACTTTCTTGACTTCTGTCTGTAGATTTTTTTGAAAGATAAAAAGCGATTTGAGAATGCAAACATTGATGGGTTACCAGGACTGACTCTGACAGAATTTGTAGCATTTGAACACCCAGAAGAAGCTGATTATATGAAGGTGAGCTGCAGTATGCTGTTTCTTGCATAATTTGAAAAACAGTTACCACTTCTATGTGAAAATAGTCAATTAGACTAGTCTCTGAAACCATTCCATTTGTGCATACTGGTGGTGTTTTGTGTCAGATGTTCACCACACTCCTTAACAGTATAGGCCTGGATAACTTAGGAGGCAAATTAGCCAGTTAAAAATCTTCCCCTTTGTTATGTAGTTTATGCTGGAGTAAAGTTTTTGTGAGCACTGACATCCCCCCCCCAAGAATTTCAACTGTCGGTGACATCT
Organism: Rhincodon typus; assembly: GCF_021869965.1. NCBI lineage: Eukaryota > Metazoa > Chordata > Chondrichthyes > Orectolobiformes > Rhincodontidae > Rhincodon > Rhincodon typus. Next base: position 5,851 of record NW_025969317.1, read on the forward strand.
TAACTGAAAATGATTGCATGTTCACCTGATATCAATGCTGATGCTTTAAATTTTCAAATTGCAGGAGTATGTCATACAGGATGCTTTAGACGAACATGATCGTGACAAAGATGGGTTTGTCAGCTTAGAGGAATTCCTTGGTGACTACAGAAAAGACCCAGGTTAGTTAAATTAATACTGTAATTTTTCAGTGAAATAAAATTCGTGGTTAATATCTTGATCATTTCCTTCCTCAGACGTTTTTTAGCCTTTTTAAAACACAGTTCAGAATTCATAATTTTCAATTTATAATTATTTTTTCTTTTCCATTTTGGTATGTGTATACCCTGAAATCTGGGTCCTTTCATGATAGTTAAAAAGCAAATTGCACTGTGTGTCATGTAGAAGATAAATCTGAACCTATGGCTGCCTGAAATTATTAGTTCCCAATTTTTTACATGATGCTGTGGAAAAGCATGTAATAAAGCCAGTCCATACCTTGCAGGGAGCAAGAAAGGAAGATCAGACAACAAATACTAGTGTCACTGCCCTTCAGCAAAAATGAGGAAGGTGACATTGAGACTGCATTCTGTTCCCCAGCTGAGTGGGTGGTTGAGCCATCTGATTGACTGTCTAAAACTGAACATGATTAATATTATTGAAAGTGTATAAATAAACTCAGCTTTTTTACACGTCTAATTATAGTTCCAACCCAAGTATGCAAGTAAAACATTGTGCATATAAGTAAGTTGCTTATGCTCCTCAACTAGATACGAGCAATTCGCAATATGGGATCCATCAACTCTACAATACCATTGTTGGTTCGTAGTTATCTAATGTGAATATTTTTTAGCTAAGAATGTTTCTACCTCTTGAAAACAGGTGCTGAGGAAGATCCAGAATGGGTAACTGTGGAGCGTGATCGATTTGAAAATGATTATGACAAAGACAAGGATGGAAAACTTAATCAAGAGGAACTCCTGTTGTGGATTATTCCCAACAATCAGGATATTGCACATGATGAGGTAAACCTGCTACCTTTCAATTTTAATTCTGTGGTAATAGTAGTATTATCTTTGGAAAGCTGTTAAATTTGTTTATAACATGTAAAAATGTATGTTTGTGTAGATTTAATCCAGTGCCCTGTTGGTATGCTGTCAATACAGAAACTAGCATTGTCAGTAACCATCACACATTATTGGAAGAAGATTAGAGGGTGTCTTCCTACGTGTGGCATGCTGCTATACTTGACCTGGGCATTACCTGATCTGGGTGCCTGAGATGGAAGTGTGTTCTGTTACCCAGACCAATACTGTGACAGCATGAAGAATTTAGAGGATGATTTTTTTCCCCTCAAAATAAAAGTTTTGTTCAGAAAGATATGTAACAATATAATGGAAAAATATTTGTTTTGAAGTGATACTGACTTTAAAACACTGTCTGAATGTGAAGAATTGAAAACATAATGTTGAGAATCGTACTTAAATAAAATAGTACTTTAGAACCATTCCTCTAAGGAGGAAAATCCTACCATATGGTTTGCATATTTGAGGCTTTATCGCCAGTCTCTGCCGCATCTGTGGTGTCATTTTGGAAAACAAAATTGTAACATACAAATTCGAAGGAGAGAAGAAATTATAGCTTGAAAGAGGACAGTTATGCCATTTTGTCCAAACTTCTCCCTGCTATATTATACCTCTGACACATACTAATTGGAAGAGCAGAATGATGGTCTGTTATGAGTTTTCTGGCCATTTTTTCTAGTCTGGGGCTCCTATTATTTAAGCCATTGGGTGGCAGTCTCACTGAAGTGATAAGAATACATATAAGAGCTAGAAATGAGGATAGTCACAGTTTCTCAACTGAGATGGGTATTAAACTTCATTGTTGGGTAGTGCCAGAAGAAGCTTTGCCCTGCATCTGAGCCATACTTGATGCTCCGGATTTCTGAGGAAACCGAGGGGAAGCACGCCAGGGCTGGTTGAGGAGAATTCTGCAGAAATGCATCCAGGTGTTTGAGTCTAATTCAACTTTGACTTCCAGCCATCAAAGATTAACATTGAGTGTTTCTGTTCTCCGACAGGCTGATCATCTTGTCAAAGAAATTGATACAAATGGAGATGAGAAACTTACAGAAGCAGAAATACTTGTGAGTCAGGATCTCTTCCTCAACAGTGAAGCAACCGACTATGGTAGCCAACTACATGATGAAAAGTTCTACCATGATGAACTTTAATGGCAGACGTTCTGATTGGATTTTGTTTCAATCAACAAATAAACTTCTTAGACCACTTTCAAGTAATTTCACTGGCCAGACAAGTGCTGACCAATAACTGGTATTAGTAGAAGGGAATAAAACAATCCAATAGATTTTTAACAGTATTAGTATTGTTATAAAAACATCCAATCATAATTTTCTACCTACTTTACTGATAAATGGTCCACTGTAATCTGTTTTGTGCTCTCAGAGACTGACAATTCCCGAGGTAATTATAGTCACCATTGTTTCATAGAATTTTGAGGTCAGTTTAAAAATGTGCACAATGTATTTCTACACTTTCTGAAATCAACCTAACCATAGAAAATTTATGGCACAGAAAGGGGCCATTTGGCTCATACTGGCTAAAGAAGACCTATTTGGCTTTATCCCATTTTTCAGTTCATGGTGACTAGCCTTGCAGGATACAGCACTAAAAATGCATACACCCAGGAGCTTTCAAAAGTGATTAGGGTTTCTGCTTCTACTATTCTTTTAGACAATGAATTCCAGACCCCATTACCTGGTGGATGGAAAAACAAAAGTATCTTTATTCTTTTAATTCTTTCTTAATCCATCCTAGCCATGCTTCTCAATTTTGCAAACCAAAATTTGATTATTTTTGTAAAATGTGGACCTATTGGTCAGTCAGTTTTCAGTAGAATAAGGCAATGGAGTAAACTTTATATCTAAACTCAGTAATGGACCTCCTTTCTGCTGATTAGCTTTCAGTTTTAAATCACAGAAGAAATCAACAGTGAGGGATGATTTACTGTGCTTTTTGTCTAATCCTAATTGTGCATGCATTTTAATGTGTATTTACAATTCTGTGACATCAAAATTGAACATACTGCCTTATAAATAAGAAACCACTCTCCATACATTACGTTTACTGATGTGGAATTTTTTTAAAACTCCCTGATTTGGCACAAAATCCACAGGTTCATTTAGCAAAGATAGGAAATGAAAAGATATCTCGCACAATGCCGTAGAAGGTAACCTTCTCTGATTCAAACTAAAGCACAAAGTGGCAATTCACCCTCACTCTACATATAACTGCTATGACCTGATCAAGAGAATGCTTGACACTGAAGCTCAACATGGGAAATTTGCAATGTGTTGCAGTCCTCAGCAACAGTGTAACTCACCTTAATGAGCACATCATTTAAGAAAAAGTCTTTATTAAAATCCAAAAACATTGAGACTTTTAGACTTAAAGCTGTACACTAACTTGGTCTTAAGCTATGTAACTTAGACCATGCTCTCATCAGGTGAATTTTTTTAGTTATAACTTTCCATTCAGATTGTTTGAAGGAAAAACAATATTTACATAAATGTCGAATAGTTACTAATTTCTATGCTTTAATTTATGTTAAATCAACAACAAAGAAAACACCCTCTACAGTTTCTAACAGGTGTTGATCTTGATTTTACACTGGCTTGTAATTTAACAACTGAGGTAGTTTGTACAAAGGTATCACCTATGACAATCCACTGAAGTCCATCATTGGAACTTTTATTTTTGAACTTAAGCAACTGGTTAGCCGTAACTTCATTTAATTCTGGCTTTCTGTGAATTCAATTAATATTTTGCTGTTACATAAGTAAGCTATGTATCAAGAACTATTGAAACCAGAATTTGATGTACTATTGTAGAATTTCAGCCTGTCTTCCACCTGAGCCTCATAGTCTCTGGACTAAGTGCCGCTGCTGTAATTATTCCAGAACCGAAGTTATTACATGTGGTTTCACAAGTCTGAAAACAATATAGACCTGTCACCATACAAAGTCCTTGTGAATAAACCTCAAAATTGTCTTAACAATTTGGATTCCTACAGTTAACTAGTTTCTTGCCAATGCTTGACCCATGTATGGAACTAACAACTCACTGTTTTTTGCTCTTGAAAGCATCTGATATTCAGATCATCGGATCTTGAAAACTAGAGTTGCTGTCCTTGTCCTGTAGAACCAAATACATTAAAATATGCACAACTTTCTCTATTACTGTTCAGCATTTATAGAATAAATCTGCATCAACCCATTACTGAATTTATGTCACTCAATCTCAAAATTCATTTTTGGGGATTTCATACAAAATTGTTCCTGATGTATCAGCACTAAATTCTCCACAGTGAGTAGACTTTAGGCAGGTACAGTAATTGAAACCAAACAACTTAAGAGCACAACAGAATCTGCGATTGCAGAAATTAAAATAAATAAACATATTGGACTAGTCAATGTTCAGGCAGAGGTTCCTAATACTGGCTGGCCTGGTGTGTACTCTTTGCATTTATCACTCTTTTAGGTTTCTGGAATTTGCAATTTCTGTTGTCTGTCTTTTCAAACTACTAGGATTTCCACTTTGATCAAGGTGACTTCTAAGAAGGTAACCAGTTAATATTAATTGCTTAGGGTAATTTTTAAAAAGGAAATATTCCAAACATAACTTTTTATAATGGTCAGCGCTGCAGTTAAAATGGACTTGTATGGAACGCTCAGCCAACAAAAGGATGCAGTTAGACTTAGTGTTAAACTAAGTCTGGTATTGAACCTAGGACATTGATACTTTGCAAAGATCTAGGAAAGGTTAGTGCTGCTTGATTGCCAAACAGTACTCACCAGGGAAGAGGCTGTAGAATACTGAGAAAGACAGGTCACTGTTCAGAGAGAATCTTTTTACTCCACTATGAGAATGTCAGTGCTTTATTACAGCATCTGTTTGCTTAGCTATGATTTAATGTGGTCTTTGAAGCAATTAATACCTCAAAAGTTCATTTAGTTAATGTCATAAAGTTAAGGAGATTTATCCCTTGCAATGTTGTAAGTAAAGTTTATGTTATGTTCCTATTGAGCTTTCTATTTTATGATTGGTGCTAAACTGTTCCAGTTGTAACTAAAATGGCAACCAGATTCTTACTTAAACCAATAACACTAAACTGTTGATTTCAAGATTAAACTTTTGACGGATGTTGAATTAAAATTTTGTGATGTTTCAATTGGTTGTTTTGGGTTTTTGTTTCCATTACACACCTGGCATTGCCATTTCCTTTGTTTGATATAGAATCACAACCAAACGATTACACTATCTTTCTCTAAACTACATAGTGAGAGTGTTCCAGTTTATTTCAGATTTCCAGCATTTCTTCTATTTTTTTCCTTGTTTTTCTTCAATCTTAAAGCAGAGGTTGACTAAAGAAGGCTGATGGTATTCAAATTGATCCAGAAAAAGAAAGGAAAATCCTGTGTTATAGAATAAAAGATGGATTTCAGTATATCAAAATGTACGTGAAGAAACAAATATGTATGCAATGATTGGGTCTCCATTTTTCCAAAGGAAAGAAGTAAGTTATTGGCCATTTGGAAGTATACAGCCTGAAATTATTAGCTAGATTGAAAAGGGTCACAAAATATTATTAGTGAATGATGCATTTTTAATGTTTTTGCCACTATTTTACAATTAATTTTGATTAGGAGAATTCAGATGCGAGCAGTAAGATTCAGAACTTTGCTCTCAGAGTAGAGGGATGAACTTACTTTCACTATATGCAACCTGTGACAACAAAGTTCTGAATCTTTGAACATTGGCCTAATTCTGCTCCTATACCTTATGGTCCTTTCAGCCCATCAAGTCTGCTGTATCATTCAAATGTGGCTAATATGTTTCTCATTCCCATTCTCCTGCCTTCTCCCATTAACTCCTTAAGACTAAATGGCACAATCCCCTGCCCCTTGCGAAGAAATATAGATATCCAATGGAAGCTCAGCTCAAACAGTAAATGCATTTGGAAAGGACTAATATATAACATTGTGTGGAACTTTTCTAGTTGGGGGAAAGATGGTGACAATTGGTTAGAATGAGTGAAATTTGATGGTTTCTGATTTGGAGTGAGGATTGATAAGGTCATGTGAACATGTACAACCTGGAAAGATGGATAAACTGGAATGTGGCTCACAATATCCTGATAAGCATAGCCAAAGTGTACTTTTAATGGCACATAGATAATTAATTTCTTGGTGTATTCACTTGATGTATTGAGGATATTTTGAGTCATGTTCTACCAAAAGATCCAGTTTTGGACTGAGGGAAGGAGGTTAAAAGAGAAAGCATTGATATAGCATTGATGCCACAGATCTGGGCAACAAATTGGAAGGAACTGATTAGCAGATTAATCCAGTGCCTAAAATGCTAATGAGTCAGGCTGCTTGATGCCCCTTGATATTTGGTCCTGCTGCTATTCATTGAAACTCATAATCTAAAACTAGTCATCCATTACAACTCATGGACAATGCAGATAATAAAAATAAATGTTGGCAAATTCGTTTTTTAGCAGTGGGGTCAGTAAAAGTGAATTCCAAAGTATTCTGAGGTAATGAATATGAGTAGTTAATCTGTGAGCTGAGTTGAAACCTCTGCCCACTGTTATATAACACTGAGTGGAGTATTGAGCAGACACGGTCACCTAATGGAGACACGTCTTACCTACCTCTTTAGCACTTAGGAATGTTAGCTATTACTAATGTAACCTGTGTATCATTTACTGAGATGTAATAAACTGCATCCTGTTATTCAAGACAAGATCCTTTTGCTGAGACTTACTTATGGTCCATCCACCACAGATTACAGAGCAGCCCCTTAGACTAGCATAGGCAGGAGGATTGGTGCTGGCATTCTACCCCAACCACAAGTGGTTTGTGCCCAAGCATCATATCATATATTATAACATAATGGCTTTCTCATTACTGTTATAACATAGGGGTCTAGAACCTTTGTGATTTATGTTTTTCTAGGCAAAGTAAAACATAAAGCTTTAAATTTCCTCTTTTGTGTCTGCAAGCTCTGGTTTGTTTTCTGCCTATTAATAATCTGCGGTTGAGATCATTACAGGATAGTGAGTATTGATTAGAAAATCCTGGCTGAATTGTTTTGACCGAATCCCTAAACAGGAAATTGCATGTAATGAAGAAAAAGAACTGCGATTAGATTCAAGACTCATACAGTACAGAAACAGACCCTTCAATCCAACTTGTTCATGACGACCAAATTTGCCAAACTAAACTAGTCCAACTTGCCTGCGTTTGGCCCATATTCCCTCTAAACCATTTCTATTTATGTACCTGTCCAATTGTCTTTTAAATGTTGTAACTGTACCTGCATATACCACCTTCTCTGGCAGTTCATTCTACATACAAACCACCCTCTGTGTGGAAAACGTGCCCTTCAGGTAGGTCCCTTTTAAAATTTTCTCCTGTCACTTTAAAAATATGCCCTCCAGTTTTGAACTCCACCACCCGAGAGAAAAGACTTCTGCTATTTACTATATCTATGTCCCTTATGAGTATGTACACTTCTGTAATATCACCCTTCACAGCTACAACATGACATCCAAACTCTCATACTCAATTGTCTGAGCAATAAAGGCAAGCATGCCAAATGCCTTCTTTACCACCGTGTCTACCTGTGATGCAACTTTCACGAAACTATGTACTTGAACCCCTAGGTCTCTGTTCGACAACACAGTCCAGAGCCCTACCATTAAACTGTTTAAGTCCTGCCCTTGTTCATCTTTAAAAAACATAACATCTCTCATTTATCTAAATTAAACTCCATCTGCCACTCCTTGGCCCATTGGCTCAATTGATCAAGATCCCTTTGTAATCTTAGATAACCTTCTTCGCTGTCTACTATACCATGAATTTTGTTGTCATCTGCAAATTTACTAACCATGTCTCCTATACTGTCATCTAAATTGTTTATATAAATGACAAACAGCAGTAGACCCAGCATGGATTCCTGCGGAACACTACTGGACAAAGGCTTCCAGTCTGAAAAACAACCCTCCACCACCACCCTCTGTCTCCTACCATCAAACCAATTTTGTATCCGAATAGCAAGCTCTCCCTGAATCCCATGTGATCTAACTTTACTAACCTTGTCAAAGGATGCTGGAAATCTGAAACAAAAACAAAAAGTAATGGGAACAAAACTCAGCAGGTCTGGCTGGCTCTGTGGAGAGAGAAACAGAGTTAACATTTTGGGTCCGGAGACCCTTCTTCAGAACTGATTGCAGGTGGGTAAAAGTAGGTATATATGCTGAAGATAGGGTGGGGGGGAACGCTAAACTATAGGTGGAGTTGGAACCTAGGGAGGCAGAAAACAGTTGGTTAGATAAAGGTGCAGGGCTGGATGAACACAGCAGGCCAAGCAGCATCATAGGAGCAGAAAGGCTGACGTTTTAGGCCGAGACCCTTCATCAGAAATGGGGGAGGGGAAGGGGGTTCTGAAATAAATAGGGAGCGAGTGGGAGGCGGATAGAAGATGGATAGAGGAGAGGATAGGTGGAGAGGAAACAAACAGGTCGAAGAAGCGGGGATGGAGCCAGTAAAGGTGAGTGTTGGTGGGGAGTTAGGGAGGGGATAGGTCAGTCCAGGGAGGATGGACAGGTCAAGGGGGCGGGATGAGGTTAGTTGGTAGGAGATGGGGGTGCGGCTTGAGGTGGGAGGAGGGGATAGGTGGGAGGAAGAACAGGTTAGGGAGGCGGGGATGAGCTGGACTGGTTTTGGGATGCGGTAGGGGGAGGGGAGATTTTGAAGCTTGTGAAATCCACATTGATACCATTGGGCTGCAGGGTTCCCAAGCGGAATATGAGTTGCTGTTCCTGCAACCTTCGGGTGGCATCGTTGTGGCACTGTAGGAGGCCCAGGATGGACATGTCGTCCAGTCCCTCTACACCTGCATTCCCCATGCAGATGGCCTAAAGGCCCTCCGCTTCTTCCTGTCCCGCAGGCCCGACCAGTCCCCCTCCACTGACACCCTCATCCGCTTAGCCGAACTCATCCTCACCCTCAACAACTTCTCTTTCAATTCCTCCCACTTCCTACAGACAAAGGGGGTGGCCATGGGTACCCGCATGGGCCCAAGCTACGCCTGCCTCTTTGTAGGTTACGTGGAACAATCCCTCTTCCGTACTTACACCGGCCCTAAACCCCACCTCTTCCTCCGTTACATTGATGACTGTATCGGCGCTGCCTCGTGCTCCCACGAGGAGCTCGAACAGTTCATCCACTTCACCAACACCTTCCACCCCAACCTTAAGTTTACCTGGACCATCTCTAATACCTCTCTCCCCTTCCTGGACCTCTCTGTCTCCATATTGGACAACCACCTAGAAACCGATATTCATTTCAAGTCCACCGACTCCCACAGCTACCGAGAATACTCTTCCTCCCACCCACCTTCCTGCAAAAATGCTATCCCCTATTCCCAATTCCTTCACCTCCGCCACATCTGCTCCCAGGATGAGGCATTCCACTCCCATACATCTCAGTTGTCCTCGTTTTTCAAGGACCGTAACTTCCCCCCCTCAGTGGTCGAGAATGCCCTCAACCGTGTCTCCCACATCTCCCGCAACTCATCCCTCACACACCGTCCACGCAATAAGAACCAAAAAAGAATTCCCCTCGTCCTCACGTACCACCCCACCAACCTCCGGATCCAACGCATCATCCTCCGACACTTCCGCCATCTGCAATCCAACACCACCACCAAAGACATTTTTCCCTCCCCACCCTTATCTGCTTTCCGGAGGGACCACTCTCTCCGTGACTCCCTTGTCCGCTCCACACTCCCCTCCAGCCCCACCACACCCGGCAATTTTCCCTGCAACCGCAGGAAGTGCTACACCTGCCCCCATACCTCCT
>NW_025969318.1:0-15780 GCF_021869965.1 Rhincodon typus
GAATCCTGCCATGGCAGATGGTGGAATTTGAATTCAATAAGTATCTGGAGTTACGAACTGAATGATGACCACGAATCCATTGTCGATTGTCGGAAAAACCCATCTGGTTCACTAATGTCCTTCAAGGAAGGACATTGTCATCCTTACCTGGAACAAAAACAAAGTTGCTGGAAAAGCTCAGCAGGTCTGGCAGCATCTGACTATTCTTCCAGAAAAGTGACTGCAAGAACTTCTTAACGTGGCATTTTCTAAGCAAGTTGTGTCTGCCAAGCCTCAAACACAACAATGTGTGCTTAGTGAATTGACCTCACCAGGCTTACTAACATTCTTAGACAACAAGGTGCAGGGCTGGATGAACACAGCAGGCCAAGCAGCATCATAGGAGCAGAGAGGCTGACGTTTCGGGCCTAGACCCTTCATCAGAAAAGGGGGAGGGGAAGGGGGTTTTGAAATAAATAGGGGGAGAGTGGGAGGCGGATAGAAGAGGGATAGAGGAGAGGATAGGTGGAGAGGAAACAAACAGGTCGAAGAGGCGGGGATGGGGCCAGGAAAGGTGAGTGTAGGTAGGGAGTTAGGAAGGGGATAGGTCAGTCCAGGGAGGACGGACAGGTCAAGGGGGCGGGATGAGGTTGGTCGGTAGGAGATGGAGGTGCGGCTTGAGGTGGGAGGAGGGGATAGGTGGGAGGAAGAACAGGTTAGGGAGGCAGGGACGAGCTGGACTGGTTTTGGGATGTGGTGGGGGGAGGGGAGATTTTGAAACTTGTGAAATCCACATTGATACCATTGGGCTGCAGGGTTCCCAAGCGGAATATGAGTTGCTGTTCCTGCAACCTTCGGGTGGCATCGTTGTGGCACTGCAGGAGGCCCAGGATGGACATGTCGTCTGAGGAATGGGAGGGGGAGTTGAAATGGTTCGCGACTGGGAGGTGCAGTTGTTTGTTGCGAACCGAGCGTAGGTGTTCTGCAAAGCGGTCCCCGAGTCTCCGCTTGGTTTCCCCGATGTAGAGGAAGCCACACCGGGTACAGCGGATGCAGTATACCACATGGTCTGAGGTGCATTTGTTTTAATGTGAGAAGTGTAGTAGGTAAGGCAGATGAACTTAGGGCTTGGATTAGTACCTGGGAGTATGATGTTATTGCTATTACTGAGACTTGGTTGAGGAAAGGGCAAGATTGGCAACTAAATATCCCAGGATATAGATGCTTCAGGCGGGATAGAGAGGGAGGTAAAAGGGGTGGAGGAGTTGCATTACTGGTCAAATAGGATATCACAGCTGTGCTGAAGGAGGGCACTATGGAGGACTCAAGCAGTGAGGCAATATGGGCAGAGCTCAGAAATAGGAAGGGTGAGGTAACAATGTTGGGGCTGTACTACAGGCCTCCCAAGGGCGAGTGTGAGATAGCGGTACAAATATGTAGACAGATTATGGAAAGATGTAGGAGCAACAGGGTGGTGGTGATGGGAGATTTTAATTTTCCCAACATTGACTGGGATTCACCTAGTGTTAGGGGTTAAGATGGAGCAGAATTTGTAAGGAGCATCCAGGAAGGTTTTATAGAGCAGTATGTAAATAGTCCAACTCGGGAAGGGGCCACACTGAACCTGGTGTTGGGGAATGAGCCCGGCCAGGTGGTTGAAGTTTCAGTGGGGGATTACTTTGGGAATAGTGATCACAATTCTGTAAGTTTTAAAATACTCATGGACAAAGACGAGAGTGGTCCTAAAGGAAGAGTGCTAAATTGGGGAAAGGCCAACTACAGCAAAATTTGGCAGGAGCTGGGGAATGTGGATTGGGAGCAGCTGTTTGAGGGTAAATCCACATTTGATATGTGGGAGGCTTTTAAAGAGAGGTTGCTTAGAGTGCAGGACAGACAGTTCCCTGTGAAAATGAGGGATAGAATGGGCAAGATTAAGGAACCATGGATGACAGGTGAAATTGTGAGACTAGCAAAGAGGAAAAAGGAAGCATACATAAGGAAGAATATCGGGAAAGTAGACCAATCTGAAACGAGGAATTAAGAGGGCTAAAAGGGGTCATGAAATACCTTTAGCAAACAGGGTTAAGGAAAATCCCAAAGCCTTTGATTCATACATAAGGAGCAAGAGGGTAATTAGAGAAAGGGTTGGCTCACTCAAGGACAAAGGAGGGAAGTTATGCGAGGAGTCAGAAAAAATGAGTGAGATTCTTAATGAGTACTTTGCGTCGGTATTCACTGAGGAGAGGGACATGACGGATGTTGAGGTTAGGGATAGATATTTGATTACTGTAGGTCAAGTCGGCGTAAGGAGGGGAGGAAGTGTTGGGTATTCTAAAAGGCATTAGGGTGGACAAGTCCTCAGGTCCGGATGGGATCTATCCCAGGTTACTGAGGTAAGTGAGAGAGGAAATAGCTGGGGCCTTAACAGATATCTTTGCAGCATCCTTGGGCATGGGTGAGGTCCTGGAGGACTGGAGAATTGCTAATGTTGTCCCCTTGTTTAAGAAGGGTAGCAAGGATAATCTAGGTAATTATAGACCGGTGAGCCTGACGTCAGTGGTGGGGAAGCTGCTGGAGAAGATACTGAGGGATAGGATCTATTTACATTTGGAAGAAAATGGGCTTATTAGTGGTAGGCAGCATGGTTTTGTGCAGGGAAGATCATGTCTTACCAACTTGATAGAATTCTTTGAGGAAGTGACAAAGTTGATAGATGAGGGAAGGACAGTAGATGTCATATACATGGACTTCAGTAAGGTGTTTGATAAGGTTCCCCATGGTAGGCTGATGGAGAAAGTGAAGTCGCATGGAGTCCAGGGTGTACTAGCTAGATGGGTGGAGAACTGGCTGGGCAACAGGAGATAGAGAGTTGTAGTGGAAGGGAGTTTCTCAAAATGGAGAACTGTGACCAGTGATGTTCCACAGGGATCTGTGTTGGGACCACTGTTGTTTGTGATATACATAAATGATCTGGAGGAAGGTATAGATGGTCTGATTAGCAAGTTTGCAGATGACACTAAGATTGGTGGAGTAGCAGATAGTGAGGGGGACTGTAGGAGAATGCAGCAGAATATAGATAGATTGGAGAGTTGGGCGGAGAAATGGCAGATGGAGTTCAATCCAGGCAAATGCGAGGTGATGCATTTTGGAAGATCCAATTCAAGAGCGAACTATATGGTAAATGGAAAAGCCCTGGGGAAAATTGATGCACAGAGAGATCTAGGTGTTCAGGTCCATTGTACCTTGAAGGTGGCAAAGCAGGTGGATAGAGTGGTCAAGAAGGCATACGGCATGCTTTCATTCATCAGACGGGGTATTGAATACAAGAGTTAGCAGGTCATGTTACAGTTGTATAGGACTTTGGTTCGACCACATTTGGAATACTGCGTACAGTTCTGGTCGCCACATTACCAAAAGGATGTGGATGCTTTGGAGAGGGTGCAGAGGAGGTTCACCAGGATGTTGCCTGGTATGGAAGGTGCTAGCTATGAAGAGAGGTTGAGTAGATTAGGATTATTTACATTAGAAAGACGGAGGTTGAGGGGGGACCTGATTGAGGTCTACAAAATCATGACAGGTATAGACAGGGTGGATAGCAAGAAGCTTTTTCCTCCCCAGAGTGGGGGACTCAATTACTAGGGGTCACAATTTCAAGGAGAGAGGGGAAAAGTTTAAGGGAGATATGTGTGGAAAGTTCTTTCCACAGAGGGTGGTGGGTGCCTGGAACGTGTTGCCAGTGGAGGTGGTAGAGGCGGGCACGATAGTGCCATTTAAGATGTACCTAGACAGATACATGAATGGGCAGGGAGCAGAGGAATACAGATCCTTGGAAAGTCGGCGACAGGTTTAGATAGAGGATCTGGATTGGCGCAGGCTTGGAGGGCCGAAGGGCCTATTCCTGTGCTGTAATTTTCTTTGTTTGTTCCTTGAAAAGAAAATGTCTGCAGTCAAGTGTACACCAAACTGGGTAAGGACAGCAGATTTCCTTCTCTACAGTTCATTCATGAGCCAGATCACTTTTTACAAAAAATGACAGTCGTTACTTGGCTGCCATTAGGCCAGCAATTTTTTGAAATTCTGGATTTTTATTGGATTCAAATTTTGCCACCTACCATGATGGGATTCAAATCCACCTCCTAAAGATTCAAATGTTTAGGCAGAAAATTCACTAAAAGTTAGTGCATAGGTGCAAAAGTATAATTAAAAATGTGAATGGAATGTTGAATTTTATTTCAAGGGGGCTGGAATGTAAAGGAGTAGAAAATCTGTTACATTTATATGAAACACTGGTTAGAACCCATTTAGAGTATTCTGTTCAGTTCTAGATGCTACAACTCCGGAAGGAAATGTTGGCCGTGGAGATGGTGTGGTGTAGTGTAGAATCATTAGAATTTCACAGGATTATATGGTACAGATACACAACATTTATCAATATTCATAAATCAAATGTAACTGGTGCAGGTGTGATAGGCTGAATGACACACCTTCTGTGGGAACAATTCTGTGATTCTGTATTATATATAGAGTATAGAAATGATTGTGTTAATTAAATTCTCAATTTGACAACATACAACCTATTGGCACTAATACAAAATGCAGAATGCAGGTAAACCTTTTATTTCTATTTTGAAGGTTAAGGAGACCTGCATTTGCACTGAATCATTTATATGTTGAAATGATCAGAATTGTACAATCTTTTTTATCATTTTATATTTTATGCTTTTTCTTAATGATTGTCCATTTTTTTATTTGTTTGTGGGATTGGACATTGCCGCCCAGGTTGTATTTATTGTCCATCTCTTATTGCCCTTGAGAAGCTGTCTTCTCAAACCACTGCAGCCTATGTGGTGTAGGGACACACATTGTTGTTAGGGAAAAGGTTCCAGGTTCTTAATCCAGCAGCAGCAAAGGAACGGAGAAATATTTCCAACTCAGGATGGTGACTGTCTTGGAGGGGAATTTGCAGGTGGTGGTGTTCTCATGTATCTTATTGCCCTTGTCCTTTTAGAAGGTAGAGGTCATGGGTATGGTAGATACTGCTGAAGTGACCTTCATGAGTTGCTGCAATACAAATTGCAATTGTACACGCTGTTGCAATTGTCTGACCATGGTGGACAAAGTGAATGTTTAACGTGGTGGATCAAACATACTACTTTGTCCTTATTGAAATGTGTCAAGCTTCTTGAGTGTTGTTGAGGCTGGACTCATCCAAGCGTTGTCATGAATCATATTTATTTGGTTTATTGTATTTTCACCACAATTTTGTATTTGCCATCATAATGCTTCTTCAATAAATTAATTGACCCCTAATAATTCCATTCTAGTGTTCATGTACCACTTGAATGATACCTGGTTTATAGGGCTAAATTATGACAACAGGTTCCACAGACTAGTCTTGCCCACGTAAGAATAGAAAATTAAGAATCCCCCATGTGGGGGATGGGTGCAGGGAAGGTGGGGGTTACAGGTAGCCAGATTGGAGGACCTCCTCGTGGTCTGCTTCTGGCTTGGCCAAGGTGGCCACCAACAGGTCCAAGCAGCTGAGCTGTGGAGGGGATCATAGTACCCGACTGTCTGCCCCTGTTCTGTGATTGTATCCACACTTGGGTGCCCAACAAGAGGGAGCATACAGTGTCCGCTCACACAGCAGAGGCCTTTAGAGACCGATGGGCTCTGCAGGAGCTGGGTGCATCATTGCCCTGGATAATATTTTGATTTGATTTTGTTACGTTTCCATTCCTGTCCTGTAAGTTTCTATTGACCAATTGATTTATGTTGCAGTCACAACCCCACCTGGGGCTGTCTGATTTCATGCTTTGCTGAAAAACGTAGAAGGTGGCCCAGTTTAGATGTTTAAGATGAATAAATAAGTTGATAGCGCAGATACAGAGAGAGTATCTCTTCTGGTGAGGACAGCAAATAATTAATATTACAGGTTGGCTGTTCAGGGATGATGTAGGAAGAACGTCTTCACACCAGGGATATCTGAAATCTGGAACTGTCTCCCTGAAATATCAAATGAGGCTTTGATGCCAGTTAGATCTTTCAAAATTGAGAATGGTAAGATTTTTATCCAGTAAGACTAAGATGGGTAAATAGAGTTAAGCTACAAGGTTGAGTATGGTTAAGCTCAAAGGATAAAATGAACTTCCCCTGTTCCTATGTTGCCATAAATAGTCATATGTAACTTGTATAGTGTGCACTAAGGCTCACTTCTTCCTGTGGATCCGAACAAGGTCAGATGATAATCTGCAGAAGTTTAATTCTTTGTTGTACAGAGTATCCACCAGTAGGTGGAGCAAGTGTGATGGATGAATTCTTTTCTTTTCATGGATGTTGCCACCCTCTGCTGGCAGATATTTAGCATTAAACAAATTTAAAGAGAATCTTACCAGGCTCTGAGCAATCTTGGCTATGGTGAGATGAGTGGTAGAATCGGGCAAGATGTTTTGTGAGACCAATCTTGACATTAAGTCATCTTGCTGAATCTTGTATACTGTTCTCAAGCAGCATGAAGATTCTTGCTAGGCAGCGGTGAGTTACCAACTTAAGCTCATCATTGCTTGCTAAGCACCTTGTTAACAGTCCAATGTACAGTGGGTTGCGATTTGACCAAACTCATCATACAAACCGGCCATTGAGAGAACTGATATGGAAACTTGCTGCCTGCTCCAAAGGACCTCCATGCTGGACACCAGGCACCAACATCTAGGGTACACCCCTTGGGCACTGACCACATTGCAGACCATGTCCCCAAACATATACTGGGCTCTATAAACCCTCATGGTGAGAAAACCCGCTTGGTCTCGTGGCAAGAATTGACACCAAATTTGACATGACTCACACTTAGCCAAAAGAAAATAATCCCAATCTTTCTTAGTACATAGAAATAGAGCAGGAGTAACATAAGACGTGGAACAGATGTAAGTCACTTTACTCCCGTCAAGCCTGTTTCTTGATTCAGTAATTCATGGCTGCGGTGCTTGTGGTCTCAACTTCACATTCCTGTCTGCACCCTATAAACCTTAACTCCCTTGTCCATCAAAAATCTATCCAACTCAACCTTGAATAAATTTGAAGATTCTGTCTCGGCAGTACTCTGGGAAGAGACTTGCACAATCTAATGACTCTTTGAAAGAGAATAAAAAGTTCCCCATTTTTGATCACATAAGAGGAAACATCCTCTGAGAATCTACAATCCCTTCAATTAAATTCCAAATTCCTTTGAAGAAGTCTCCTACTGGACTTGAATCATTGAGTCTGTTTCTCTCATCACAGATGCTGCCAGACCTGCTGGAGTTTCTCCAGCATTCTGTTTGTCTGAGATTTCCAACATCTGCAGTATTTTGTGTTTATTCAAGTCCCCTATCTAGGTTCGCTGATGAAGCAACTAGATGGGAATATAAATTGTGAGAAGAGGTTGCAAAGGGATACATTTAAGTGAATTGTCAATAAGGAGGCAGAGTATAATGTGAGGGAGTGTGAGGTTATTTGAGAGTACCTAGAGAGTAAGAACAGGAAACCAGAATATTTTTTAAAAGGCATGAAAAGTGTAACTGCTGATGTTCAGATAAACTTCAGTACTCTTACAAAGAACACAAAGTTAGATTGCAGGCACAGTGTTAAATTAAGAAAGCAAATAGCACATTAGCCTTTATTGTAAGGGGTTTGGAGCATAAGAATGAAGAAGTCTTGCTACAACATATAAGGACTTCAGTGAGACCACACCTGGAATACCATATGCAGCTTTGCTCTTCCTTTTTATTTATTCATTTATGGCATGTGGTTGTTGCTGGCTGGCCAGCATTTATTGCCCAAATGTCTGTCTTTCTAAGTAATTAATGTCCCATCTGCAAAACTACAAGAACAATCCAAGTTGTTTTGAGAATGGATTATCAGCAGAGGACTGGGAAACAGAGACATTTTCCCATTTCTCTGGATCAGGAGCACACCCATTCTTTGAGTTATGAGTAGTTGAGGAATCTCAGGGAAAATAAAATAATGAGACTGGAGATTTCGTTCCAAACAATAGTAATGACATTCCTTTGTATAAGCAACACATTTTTTATTAGATGCTTGCTCTTATATACATGAAGCCCAACCCTTTGTCCCCTTTATATCTACTGTATCTTCTGATTTGTACTGAGGCCAATGTCTGATGACATGTTTGCTTGACACATCCACACAATCAAAGTAGTTCAAGTTTAATTTTGAGGCCAGTCTCATTCCTAACTTTTCAAGCTTCTGAAAAACAAACAATTGTGATAACCCAATGAGACTTGATTTTCCTTTTAGAAATGAACTTCAGTATGGCTTTGAAGAAGATGGATATTACAAATTACTTTCAGAGGGCACTAGCCCCTGCTAGGGTAAAGTTAAAAGGAATGGAGTATTAAAATAGGGAAATCTTGCGAAATCCATACAAGGCACTACTTAGACTGTACCTAAAATACTATGAAAGGCTTAGGTCCTCTTAATAAGGGAAGATAGACTGGTTTAGAAGCAGCTCAGAAGGTTCACAAGATTGATTCTGGGTACAGAGGGATTTTCTGATGAGGAGACATTGAGTAAGTTGGACTTGTACTCATTGGGGTTTAGGCAAATAAGAGAAGACTTTATTGAAACATAATTATTGGGGATATTCTGGTATTATTTTCCCCTTACGGTTCTGAGGAAGGGTCACTGGACCCAAAACATTAACTCTGACATTTTCTTCACAGATGCTGCCAGACCTGCTGAACTTTTCCAGCAACTTCTGTTTTTGTTCCTGATTTATAGCATCCACAGTTCTTTTTCGGTTTTTACAAGAGCAGGATGTACTTCTGAGACTGTTTATGGCTCTGGTCAGACTGCATTTGGAATGTTGTGAGCAGTTTTGGACCCCATATCTAAGGGCAGATGTGTTGGCATTAGATGGATTTCAGAGGAAGTTTACAAGAATGATTTCCAGATATGAAGGGCTCGTCATATGAGGAGCACTTTATACTTTATGGAGTTTAGAAGGATGAAGGGGGATCTGATTGAAATTTACAGAATACTGTGAGGCCTGGATAGAGTGAACATGGAAAAGATGTTTCCATTAGTAGAAGAGATTCAGACCTGAGGGCAGAGCCTCAGAATGAAGGGATGACCCTTTAGAATGAAGATGAGGAAATTTTACAGCCAGAGGGTGGTGAATCAGTAGAACTCACTGCCACAGAAAATTGTGGAGGCCAAGTCATTGAGTCCATTTAAGGCTGGATGGCCTAATCCTGCTCCTATATTTTATTTTCTTAATCAGTAAGGGAATCGAGGATAATGGGAATAAGGAGGGAAAGTTGGGTTGAGGATTTAGATCAGCCATAATCTCTTTGAATAATGGAACAAACTTAATGGGTTGAATGGCATACTTCTACATTTATATTTTTGATCTTGTTGCCCACATTCAGGCTCCAGATTCTCAATTC
Organism: Rhincodon typus; assembly: GCF_021869965.1. NCBI lineage: Eukaryota > Metazoa > Chordata > Chondrichthyes > Orectolobiformes > Rhincodontidae > Rhincodon > Rhincodon typus. The sequence goes on from NW_025969318.1 coordinate 9,426, forward strand.
TCCAAATCTCTTCTGGTAAGCCAGTCAACCAAGTTGAAGGCTCAAACTCAAACCCAACTTGCCCAGCATTGATGAAGGCTGCTTCAGGTGAGGTCAACCAATGCAACAGAGAACAAGCCTGTATTCTCTGGCTGTCTTGGTGGTTGGGACCCCTTCTGATTTTAAATTTCCTCTTGTGATACTTTATCCTAATACGCTGTAGGATTCAAAATATGACTAATGAGATATTATATCTGGTAAGTATAGTATATTGGAGAGGAACACTGACTTTCTTAAATCATAGAATCCCTACTGTGCGAAAGCAGGCCGTTCAGCACATCAAATCCACACTGACCCTCCAATGAGCTTCACACTGAAATCCATCCCCACACTCCCTGCTACCCTATCCCGGTTACTCTGCATTTCCCAAAGCTAATCCACCTAGCCTGCAGGCCTCTGGACGCTGTGGGCAATTTAGCATAGCCAATCCACCTAACCCACTCAGCCTTGGACTTTTCTTGGTCTTTTATCATCCAATATTTACAAAGAACTATGAAGTCAGAGCTGGACCATGTTTAAAGGTGATGAAAACCAAAAGAACTGCGGATGCTGTAAATCAGGAATAAAAACAAAGTTGCTGGAAAAGCTCAGCAGGTCTGGCAGCATCTGTGGAGGAGAAAACAGAGTTAACATTTCGGGTCCGGTGACCCTTCCACAGAACTGAGGAAGGGTCACCGGACCCGAAACGTTAACTCTTTAAAGATGATGAGTTTGAGGTAGTGAAGCACAAAAGAGATCATCAAGTATTTCCTAGACAACAAGGTGCAGGGCTGGATGAACACAGCAGGCCGAGCAGAGAGGCTGACGTTTCGGGCCTAGACCCTTAATCAGAAAAGCTTTTTTTCCGGAGGGAGGAGGGTAACTTCTTCAGGCTAGGCATCCTTAGAAGAGGCTTCGCAGTGGGGTTAAAATTGAATCAGAGATAGTAGGAACTGCAGATGCTGGAGAATCCGAGACAACAAGGTGCAGGGCTGGATGAACACGGCAGGCCAAGCAGCATCATAGGAGCAGAGAGGCTGACGTTTCGGGCCTAGACCCTTCATCAGAAAAGCTTTTTTCCGGAGGGAGGAGGGTAACTTCTTCAGGCTGGGCATCCTTAGAAGAGGCTTCGCAGTGGGGTTAAAATTGAATCAGAGATAGTAGGAACTGACATGTTTCTCCATCTCATTCTCCTGCCTTCTCCCCATAACCCTTGACCTGCTTACTAATCAAGAACCTCTCTATTTCTGAAGAAGTTACCCTCCTCCCTCCGGACTATCCGCCTCCCACTCTCTCCCTATTTATTTCAGAACCCCCTTCCCCTCCCCCTTTTCTGATGAAGGGTCTAGGCCCGAAACGTCAGCCTCTCTGCTCCTATGATGCTGCTTGGCCTGCTGTGTTCATCCAGCCCTGCACCTTGTTGTCTCAGATTCTCCAGCATCTGCAGTTCCTACTATCAAGTATTTCCTGTTTACTTCATAGAACATAGAACAGTACAGCACAGTACAGGCCCTTCGGCCCACGATGTTGTGCCAAACTTTTACCCTAAACCTAAGGTCTATCTAACCTCCACCCCCACCTTGTACTATCATCCATATGCCTATCTAATAGCCACTTAAATGCCCCTAATGAGGCCGACTCCACTACCCTCTCCGGCAATGCATTCCACGCAGTATGTGTTCAAACCTGATCTGACATTTGTACCAGTTTTGGTGTACGTTTACCCCATATAAATGCAAATAAAATTTACCTCTCGATTGCTGGAGAATTTGATGCCAGTCAGACTTAGTACTTCAATGTAAGTTCCATTCAGGATCATTTTATAGTAAAACTTTCCCTGTCCTGGAAAAGGCCATTAGAGAAGTTCCATAGTTATATTTAAAAATTAAAAATGGCAATACAATATCAAGCCCACCCCTGCTGTTTAGTCTCATGGTCAGAAAACGTCAGTGTACTTTTAAGGGTCACGGTATGTCAGCGTACTTTTAACAGACATTCTCATTACATTATCAGTGTATCATAGCATATGATTTAAGGACATAAAGGTCACATATTCCATCTTACTCTTGGGATCACTTGAAGAATGGCACACTACTGGATGAATGCTGCTCTGTGTAACTCACTAGCTTAATGTTAGCTCAGAATGAAGTGCCTGTGAAAGTAATGTTTGTACATGATAGCTGGTGGTAATAAGCATCTGTTGGATTCGTCAATACCACAATATACCTCCTCAGTTTATATTGTAGGAGATAACACAAGCATTGCCACATCAAGTAAAATAACCTGTTGAAGGCAAAATCATATCATCAGTTGCATGCATCTATCAACCCTACCATGGACTCCAGCCCATTTATCAATCTTTACCCACAGTCACCGTACTACCTCCTGTTTGATAAACTTTACCTCATCCACCAATCTTCTCCCATTCAGCAGGTATAATTATAATTCCCTTTTTTTTGATATTCTTTTGAAGAGTTTCCATATGTTTCCATCCCTATTTGGCTTTGAATAGCCAGTTTGGAGGGCAGTTAAGAGTCAACCATTTTGATGAATTAACCATCTGAAAGGCCAGACCAAGTCACGGGAGCAAATTTTCTTTCCTAAAGAGAGTGTTAGTGAATCTATTGGATTTGTAATGACAATTAAAGATATCTTCATGGTTACCTTTACTGTGATCAGTCTTTTTTGATGCCAGGTTTTATTAATTAATTTTCAATTCCACGAACTGCCATGATGGAATTTGAACCCATATCCCCAGTACATTAGCCTGGGCTCCTGAACCATTAGGCCAGTGACTTTGACTATGCCACCATCTCACCCAATTAGGATGAAGGAAATGCTGTGGTCTTGCTTGCCTTTTGAGGTGAAATGGATGTCAGCTGCTGATCTCGATACCTGTAAATAATTGTAAGTTATTTGGGAATTCAGGTGCAGAAATTAACTTGAGCTCCTATGTATGGGAGTAGACAGAAACTATGCTTGTTGAGTTTGGAGGTGTATCTCTGCAAATAAATGCTGATAAAATGTAAAAATTAGCTGCCTGTTCAATCCTTGATCAGTGAATGAGGAAGGGCAGACATGGTAAGAATGCACTGTCTCCAACATATTTTCCAATAGAAATCACTAATTACATGCAAGTACAGTCGAGATGACACTGATTTTAGTCGAAAACTCACATAAATTGTGTGCTTTTTATGAGTATATTAATCAAACAAATGTTTCCCACCATTAAAATGAAAGCTTGGGGCATAACTGTTTTCCTACCCAATGCCTCAACCAATCACTTAGTACCATTGTTCCCTCTGAAATTTGGTATTCTTGCATCTGTCCTGATGAGTGCAAGAAGAAAAACTTCAACTGCCTGTCTTATTTTTAGCTGTAATCAATTTCTATCTACTGCGTGACCCATGAGTTAAAAGTATGTTCACACATATGTAAATGAGACCATGCACACATGATGGTAGCATCTATTTATTATTCAATACTCAGACGTTCAATATTATTTCTGGATTCCCAATTATTCACATCTGAATTCAAAATTAACCCATTCCAGAGTTTCTATTATACACAACTGAATTCTAAGTTAGCAACATCTGGATTCTCAACTAACCATATCTGGATGCATAACTTAACCTACTCCAAAGTTTCATTTGTTCACACTTGGATTGCTAATTAACCACAACTGGTTTCTTTATATACCTGTTCCGGATTTCCTATTATCCATACAAATCTTTTTAATTAGCTATAAAATAACTGGTAGCCAATTTTACAAGACAGCACACTCCTCAGATGTTCTAGGGCCCGGGACAAGAGGTACATCAAGGCTCGATAACTGGGGTGCTGTGCTTGGGTTGGCATGGAGGGCACTGCATTTGGGTTGTAATGGAGGGCACTGAGCTTGGGTCGGGGTTAAGGGGTCAGGTCAGTTGCAGCACAGGGGCCTATGATTCTGTTCCTGCTCCTGGGAAGAGATGTGCTACAGATCATTCAGGAGCCTGGCTTGCTGTAGCAACATGCTGTTTTATTTGCACGCTATATCTGGAGATTTTTGGATAGATATGGTAGAGGTTCCAACATTTTTTTATATCATCTTGTTCTTACTGCCTGCCATAGGTTTGTCTTGAGAATTTGTAGATTCATAATCAACTTGTTTCGCCACATTCTGAATATGCTTTGCTTGGCTATCAAGATGGGAGACAAATCCGAAGTTTCTGGATCAGAAGTAGGGATGCTATTCATTGTACCACAGGGCCTCCTCTCTTCAGAGGATGAGATACCTATTTGGCATCTTAAAGGTACATGACCAAGCCACATGAATGTGGGTGGGGGTATGATATAGCTTCTTTCTTACACAAACCACTTTTGCTGAGCTGAGCAATGTGCAGAGACAGGGATTTGAAATCTGGAAGTCTGCGGGGCTATATTTCACTCACCGGTTTTTTGGATCTTGAGCCTAATGTAGATTTCATCCAGGGTGCCCTTGCGCTGAAGGTAACGATGGATGTAGAACTCATACATGTCCTCATTCAAGTCAATGATGAGATTTCTCCTACCAATGGATGTGAGTATGAGCCATAAAGCCAGGAGAACCAGGAAGATGAAGAATCCAGCAAATTGCAAGTTGCCCTGAAATCAAAGGCACAGAAAGTGAGTTTTGGGGGAGGATGGAGAAGCAAGGAAGAATGCCTTCATTCTTCTTTTATGTTTTGTAAAAGAGTTACAGCTTCATTCAAAACATTTCCATACTCTCTTCTATTTTACATTCAATGCCCAGAAACGTTGTGTCCATGCCGGTTGTTATGGCCCAAAGAGTAACAACCCTAATATACCTTACGGCTTGACTGGGTAAATGCTAAGCGGACTTTTCCCCTCATGTGAGAGTGTAGGATCAGATGGCACGATCTGAAAATAAAGGGGAGCCAATTTCACACTGAGTTAAGGAGAAATTTTGTCTCTTCTAGTGTTGTATTTGGAACTCGTTACCACAGAGAGCTGTGGGAGCAGAGTCCTTGTGTATATTTAAGGCTGAGATAGATAGATTGATAGATTCTTGATCAGTGTGGAATCAAGGTTTATGGGGAAAAGGCAGGGAAGTGGAGATAAGGAATGTCGGATGAGCCATGATCCTATGAAAAGGCGGTGCAGGCTCGAAGGGCTGAATGGCCTATTCATGTTCTTATCTCTTATGGTCCTGTTAGAATTTTATAGGTTTCTATGAGATCCCCTCTCATTCTTCAGAACTCCAGTGAATATAATCCTTACCGAGTCAAACTCTCATCATATATCGAACTTGCTATCCAGGAAACAGTGTGGTAAACCCATGTGGCATTCCCTCTCTAGCAATCAGTGCATCAGCAAAACTTCAATTAGCATTCTTTCATGTTTTTTCATTCATGGGATGAGGCCACTGCTGGCTAGACTAGCATTTATTGTCCACACCTAATTGCCCACAAAGCAGTTAAGAGCCCAACCACATTGCTATGAGTTTGGAGTCACATGTAGGCCAGATCAAGTAAGGATGGTAATGTCCTTCCCTAAAGTGGTAGCCATAAGGTGGAGGTGCCAGCGTTGGACTGGGGTGGACAAGGTCAGAAATCACACGACACCAGGTTATAGTCCAACAGGTCTATTTGAAAACGCAAGCTTTTTGAGCACAGCCCCTTCGTCTGACAAATGGGTTACATTCCGAAAGCTTGTGTTTTCAAATAAACCTGTTGGGTTATAACCTGGTTTCATGTGATTTCTGACCTAGTCCTTCCCTAAAGGACATTAGTGAACCAGGTGGGTTTTTCCCGATGATTGACTGATTGATTGACAATGGTTTGATGGTTATCATTAGATGTTTAATTCCAGATTTTTATTGAATTAAAATTCCACCATCTGCCATGGCAGGATTTGAACCTGGGTCCCCAGAACGTTACCTGGGTTTCTGGATTAACAGTACAGGAATAATACTCCCCATAAAGCAACTTTAAGGTGGAAAAACATCCTCATTTGCTGAAAAGGAATGTTATGAAATAAATGTTTTCACATAAAGACATTAGGACAAGTGTGGCAAGCTTTAACAGGCTTCTTAAAGGAGGAGAGAGAGAGAGAGATCTAAGGGGGGAAATTCTAGACTTTAGGGCTGAAACATCTGAAGGGTAGTCTCCAATGACAATTAAAATCAAGGATTCTCAAGTACCCTAGCTGAGGCCTAACCAGTAATTTATAAAGAGATAACAAGGTGTACAGCTGGATGAACACAGCAGCCAAGCAGCATCAGAGGAGCAGGAAGGCTGACATTTCGGGCCTAGACCCTTCTTCAGAAAACTTCTTCTCCATTTCTGAAGAAGGG
>NW_025969319.1:0-15775 GCF_021869965.1 Rhincodon typus
TAATATCCATTTCTGAATCTCATTGCTTCATATATCCAATAACGCAGCAATTCCTTGATAATGTCAGACGAGTTCATACTCTGTAATAACCAGAATGACACATAAGCCCTCAATTGACAAGCATCTGAGTCATGAACGCAACCTTCTGGGCCTCAAAAATGCCAAATGGAAGTGCTTTGTGTGTAGTCTTTTATCAAATCCTTCAGCCAACAGCGAAGCTGCCTCCAGGGCTGGAATGTCTTCAAAAAAGGAATGTTTTTGCAGGCCTACCGGGAATGAGAAGAGAAGTCTTCAAAGGACAGCAGTCAAAGTAGGTTTTAGAGAGTGATTCTATGGTGCCAATCTTGATTCAGTGGATTGACAAAATTCGCATGGTAGACTGGTTAACAAGTTTAGATCACATGGAATACAGGGAGAACGAGACATCTGGATACAAAAATTGATTAGAAGGTCGGAGAGAGGGTGGTGGTCGAGGGTTACTTTTCAGATTGAACGCCTGTGACCAGCGGGTTGGAGGGTTTGAGCTATAAGGAGAGGCTGAATAGACTAGGGCCATTCTTCCTGGAGTGTCAGAGGGCAGGAGGAACTTATAGAGGTTTAAAAAATCATGAGAGCATGGATAGGGTGAACAGCCAGAGTCTGTTCCCGAAGTTAGGAGAGTCCACATCTGGACGTCATATGTTTATTTTGAGAGGGGAAGTTTTAAAAGAGACCTAAGGGGCAACATTTTCAATTAGAGGGTGGTACATGTATGCAATAAGCTGCCAGTGGAATTAGTGAAGGATGGCACAATAACAACATTTCAGAGGCAAGTGAATGGGTCTACGAATAGGAAGGGTTGAGGGATATGGTCAAACGGAACAGATTAATTTTGGTTATCAGGTCAGTATGGCCGAGTTGGACTGAAGTGTCTGTTTTCAAATTGTACATCTGCGATTCTATGACTCCATGTTCCACTGACAAGAAGGCACTTTCTCAGTAATATCCTCTGACAACGAGGCACTCCCACACTGCTGCAAATACCTCACTACCAACCCTCTTAATTTGTGGCACTCCCTCAGTTCTAACCCATTGACCGTGACGCAATGCCTCTGGACTCACTCTCTAATCAGTTGGCACTCCCTCATTTCCAACACCTACACAATGAGACACTGCCTCCGTATTGACCCTCTGACTCCAACAGATCTGACTCACTGACAGTCCTGTATTGTTAGTCCTGACCCTTTAATCATTTCGCACTCCCTCAATTGTGGCCCCATTACATTGAGGAACTGACTCAGTATTAACCCTCTGGCAATGAGGGGCCCCGTCAGTACTGAACCTCTGACTGTGCTTCAATACCTCAAGACTGACCCTCTGTCATTAAAGCATTCCCTCAGTTCGACTTTCTCTGAGTGCTGCAATACCTCAGCACGGGTCCTGTAATCAAGTCGCACTCCTTCAATTCTTACCTATTTCGGATGTGGCACTGCTTCAATGTTGAACCTCTAACAATGAGGCACTCTCTCAGTACTGAATGTCTCATTGTGTGGCATATCCTGAACCCTTTACAATGAGGGGATGTTCACTGATGATTGCACAATGTTCAGAACTATTCGCAGCTCCTCAGATACTGAAGCAGCCCTTGTTCAAATGCAACAAGACCTGGCTTGGGCCAACAAGTGCAAATAAATTTTGTGTTACACAATACAACCATCACCAATAAGAGACAATCTAACCACTGCCCCTTGGCATTCTGCGGTGTTACCACCGCTGAATCCCCACTATCAACATCCTGAGGGTCATCATTGACCAGAAACTTAACTGCACTCACCACATAAACACAGTGCAAGAGCAGGTCAGAAGCTAGGAATACAACAGGGAGTAATTCTCCTCTTGAATCCTCAAAGCCTGTCCACCATATACAAAGCACAGGAGTGTGATGGAATAGTCCCCACTTGCCTGGATGAGTGCAGCCCCAAGCTTTAAACCATCTCGGACAAAGCAGCAAGCTTGACTGACACTACATCCACAAATATTCATTCCCTCGACCAACGACAGTCAGTAGCAGCAGAGTATGCTATCTACAAGTTGCAATGCAGAAATTCACTAAAGATCCTCAGGCAAACCCACGACCACTTCCGTCTGGAAGAACAAGGGTAGCATATTAGAAATGTCACCTTCAAGTTCGCCTCCAAGCCAATCACCATCCTGACTTGGAAATAAATTGAATCCAAATGTGAAGGAAGACAGTCATCCACCCAGAGGGAGAAAGAGAGAGAGAAAATCTGACAGAAATTACAAATGCTGTAGACAAACTAAATTTGTAATCTTCAAATATCCTAATTCATAGCACTAGAGCAGAGAGGGGCAACCATTAGATAATCAATGTCACTGAAACACAAGTTAACAGAAACATGTCAGCCCCAGGACATACAGAAGAAAAATACCCTCTTCTGTACATAATACACAAGATTTATCTTTTCTTGTGATGGCAGGCATGGTGTTGTTGAAGAAGGTTCTTTCTGAAAGATGGCTCCTTCACCACCACTCAGTACCAGCATAGAATTGTGTGTGTGGTCGGGGGGCGACAGGTTCATGATGATCTTCTGTTTCCTTCACTGGCTGAATGTTAAAAAGAATGCATCAGTTAGTCAAGTGACCAACTCCCCATGGGAATGGCGGGGAGAGGGGTTGGAAGAGGTTAAGGGATAAATGTGCGTTGGGAAGACCATCCAAATTGGGGGAGTTATGTATGAGGCTAATACTGTCAGAGCACTGTTGGGTGGGGCAGAGGACGAGGAAAGATGCAGCATACGTCTGCTCATGTTGTGGGATACTGTTGCACCTGTCAGAGCAGGACATGGAGAGGAAGCAACATAATGAATGCATATGGAAGTGAAGCATCAAATTTAAAGGGCAACAACCTTTCCACCTCCAAGGACTTGGTGCAACTGCCTCAACAACTGAACAGACCGGCAAATTCCAGTAGAGGTAGTCACACGGCAGACTTTTCATCATTCAGAAGGCTAAGGACAACCGGAGCTTCTGAATCTCTCCACATTAAGACACAAGTCAGGCGTGTGATGGAATATTCCCCACTTGCCTGGATAGGTGCAGCGCCAACAATACAAGAAGCTCAACAATGTTCAGGACAAAGCAGCCCACTTGATTGGCACCACATCCACAAACATTCACTCCCTCCACCACCAACACTTAGTCGCATCAGTGTGTACCATCTACCAGGTACACTGCAGAAATTCCACCAAAAATCCTCAGACAGCACTTTCCAAACACATGACGACTTCCATCTAGAAGGACAAGGGCAGCAGATACATGGGAATACCACTCCCTACAAGATCCACTCCAAACTTTAATTACGTCACCATTCCTTCACCGTCGATGGGTCAAAACCCTGGGCCTCCCTTCCTAACAATCTTCTCCTTACGAGCAGCACAGGGGCCAGTGGTTAGCACTGCTGCCTCACAGCACCAGAGATCTGGGTTCAATTCAGTCTCACGTGACTGTGTGTGGGCGTTTGTACATTCTTCCCAAGTCTTTGTGGGTTTCCTCCAGGTGCTCCGGGTTCCTCCAACAGACTAAAGATGTGTGGATTAGGTGAATTGTCCATGCTAAATTGCCCATTGTGTCCAGGGATGTGTAGTTATGTGAATTATACATGGGAAGTGCAGGGTTACAGGATAGGGTTGGGGGGGTGGGTTCAATCTGTTGGAGTGCTTTTTGGAGTCATTATGGACTTGGTGGGCCAAATGACCTTTTTACACACGGGAGGGATTCTAATGATTGTGGGTCAACTGTCAGCTCAAGGACTAGAGTGGTTCAAGAAGGCAGCTCAACACCACCTTCCCATGGGGCAACTAATGGCAGCCAATAAAGCTGGACCAGACAGGGATCTTTAGATCTCCCAAATGAATTTTAAAAACCCTGAAGTCCTCACTCATGGGGTCATTCCAGTCAATCTTGTCTCCTTTGGTTCATAGAAACATCGAAGAATAGGAGTAAGGACTTGGAGCCTGTTCCACCTTTGAACATGATCATGGCTGATCATTGAACTCACACTGTTTCTACCCACTGTCTTTGTTCTCTTTCGTCCGAAGCACCATATCCAATTTCCTTTTGATACTGGCAATAGTTTGACCTCAACAGTTCGCAGATAGAATTCCACAGGCTGACCTCTGTCCAGGTGAAGACATTTCTCCTCATTTCCTAAATGATCTCCTTTTCCTCCTTGACTCCAAGCCCTATTTTTGGACTCCTAAGTCATTGAGGACATCCTCACTGCATATCCCTTGTCCAGTCCTCTTTAAATTTATAGGCTTGAATCATATGCCCGTTCTTCTTTTAAACTCCCACGAATATGGCCCTAACTGATCCAGCCTCCATTCATCTCTCAATACCACCATCCCAGAAATCAATCTGGTAAATCATTCACTCACTGTCACTATAAACATTCCATGAATCCCCTCAATAAGGCAGCCAACGTACCATCTGCCTTGTTCACCACCTGCAATAGGGTCAGAGTCAGGGTCAGGGTCATACTTGCTTTCAGCGACATGTACAAGAACAGTAAGGTCTAAGTGCACCATTCCCTTTCCCAATCTATCATCCTTCAGATAATAAATGACTTTTCAGTTTTTGCCCCTAAAGTAGATAACTTCACATTTATCCAAGAGATGGTTCATTCGCTACGTACTTACCCACTGATCAACTCAACTCAACCTGCCCTGAGAGCCATATCATAGCCCCAACAAGCGGGGTGACATACAGAGCCAAGACTGAGGAACAAGCCTCACGGAAGACTTCGTGCAAGGCTCAACAAAGATGGGATACCCAGAAACAGCCTTCCAACCTCAGGTGTGGACCAGGTTAAAACTATAGAACTATGGATGAAGAAAGACGAGGTGTTCGGCAACTAATTAGTCACGAGGAACCATGCGTCCACGAGCCCGTGTCCAAACAACACGTGAGCAAAAGGGGTCGGGCGCGACAGTTTAACCAATCAGATGAAAAGGTCTGTGCATGCGCCCCGCCTACGAACGACAGAGTCTCACCCGTGCGGACCGGGGCGATGCCCATGACGTGCGGTTGCTCCAATCAGCGAAGTCAGGGGAAAGACTGAATTGATCAGGAACTTCCTCACCCAGAGAGTTGTTAATCTATTCAATTCCTTGCACAGTGAAGTAGTTGATGCTACTTCAGTAAACGTTTTTAAAGATAAGGTAGATTTTTTTTGAAAGATAAAGGAATTATGGGATACGGTGAGAACGCGAGTAACTCGATGTGAGTCCATGAAAAGTTCAGCCATGATCTCAGTGAATGGCGGAACAGGATCGAAGGGCCGGACGGCCTACTCCTGCTCCTAGTTCTTATGGTCCAAAGCCAGACCATGATCACGACCACGTCCACACCGAGGAAAGAGCGCTCACGGAGGTGAAGATAGGTGCGTGCCCCCGCAAGCGCGAGGTCTCTTGTTTTCAAATTCTGAACCTTCACCGTCATCACCCACACCATTCACCACACGACCCCGCCTCGATAACGCGGCCCCGCCCGAGGCACCGACACCCCCGCCTACATTCCTGTCTCCACCTTTCAACAGCATAGAACATAGAACATTACATAGAACATTACAGCGCAGTACAGGCCCTTCGGTCCTCGATGTTGCGCCGAAACTAATCTGAAGCCCATCTAACTATCTAAAACACTCTCACGTTTTATCTTTTACTGCAATTGAGTTTAAAGGCAGGGACACAAATTTCCAAGTATGCTTCCACCTCCTGGATGTAGTGCTGCTGTCCTTCTGCTCAATTTCCTTTCTTCCCTTTCCAGGAACTTCATGTCCTTCCTAAAATATGGTGTTCAGAATTCACTATGTCCTCAACTGGAGCTGACAGCACCACTTTATAAAGATTTAGCATCACTTTCATGCTTTTTTACTCTCATCTTCTAGTACTGAAGCCCAGAGTCCCACTGACAGTGCTTAATTATCTCAGTACTGACCCTCTGACAATGAGGCACTCCCTCAGTACTGATCCTCTGACAGTACTGCATTACTTCAGTACTGATCCTCTAATCATGTGGCATACCCTCAATTCTGACCCGCTGAGAATGAGGGACTGCCTCAGTATTGACCCTCTGACAAAAAGGGACTGCCTCAGAACGGCACTTCTGGCAGTGCTGCACTACTTCAGTGCTGAACCGAAAAACGTGTTGCGTTCCCTCAGTTCTGACCCTATTACATCCGTGCAGTGCCTCACACCAGATCCTCTGACAATGAGGCAATCCCTCAGAACAGATCCTCTGACAAAGAGGTACTGCCTCAGAACTGACCCGCTGACAATAAGGAAATCCCATCATTCTGACCTTCTGACAGTGCTGGATTACCTCAGGACTGACACTCTAACCATTCTTCAACACCCCAATATTGAGCCCCTGACATTTGACACTCCCTGTATTCTGACTCCATCACATTGAGGCACTGCCTCGGAATGGATCCTCTAACAACGAGTCACTCCCTTACTGCTCACCCTCTAACAATGAGACACTGCCTCAGAACTAACTTTGTGATAATAAGGCACTGCCTCTCTGCTGATCTACTGATTACGGGGCCCTTCCTCAGTAATGACCCTGTAAACGTGATGAACTTGCTCAATTCCGACCCCCTTAAATGAAACACTGCTTCAGAATTGACCCGCTTACAACTCCTTCAGTACTGACCCTCTGATGATGAGGCCCTCCAACAGAACTGATTCTCTCTCAATGGGGACTCCTTCAAGACTGACTCTCCAGAAATGACGTGATAGCCCTGCAGAGGGAGTCATTGTCAAGGAAGCATTCCCTCAGTACTCAGCCTCTGACAATTCTTCAATACCTCAGTACAGACCCTCTGACAATGATGTACTTCCTTAATAGTGACACTCTGACTGCAATACCTTACTACTGACCTTCTAATCACGTCATCCTCCCTCAATTCTAAATCCATTACATGGAGGCACTGTCTCAGAACTGACCCACTGACAATAAAGCATTCCCTCAACTGATCCTCTGACAGTGCTACACTACTTCAGTCCTGACTCTGTGTTGTGAGGCCCTTCCTTAATTCTGACCCACTTAAGATGAGGCACTGCCTCAGTATTGACCTCTGACAAAGTGGCACAGCCTCATAATTGACCTACTGACAATTGGGCACTCCCTCAGTGCAGACCATCTGATAGAGGCTTGATATTAGGAGAGTACTGCACTGCGAACAGGTCAATATTAAGGGGATGCCGCATTCTCGATGGCCAATATTCAGGGAGTGCTGCACTGTTGGTGGGCCAGTATTCAGGGAGTGCCACACTGCTTGTGGTCCGATAATAAGGGAGTACTGCACTGGCAGAGAGTTCGCACCGAGGGAATGCTGCACTCTCAGATGGTCAATATTAAAGGAGTATTTCACCCTCAGATGTTTGATATTAGAGGACTGCTGCACTGTGAGCAGGCAAATGTTAAAAAATGCTACACTATCAGAGGGTCCATATTAAGGAAGTGCTCCACTATCGAGGGTCAATATTAAGGAAGTGGTGCACTCTCGGAGGTCAACTATTGATGGAGTACTGCAACTTCAGCGAGTGAGTGCTCAGACAGAGCAGCACAGCAAAGGGTCAGTAATGACAGAATGCTCCATTGTCAGAGGCTTAGCACTGAGGGAGTGCTTAATCAGAGATTTAGTACTGAGGGAGTGATGCATTGTCAGAGTATCATCACTGAGGGAGTACCACAATATCGGAGGGTCAATATGAAGCATATGCTGCACTCTCAGAAGGTCAATTAAAGGAGGATTTCACCCTCGGAGGTTTGATATTAGGGGAGTGCTGCACTGTCAGCAGGCAAATATTAAAAGAATGCTACACGATTAGTGGCTCCATATTAAGGGAGTGCTCCACTATCGAGGGTCAATATTAAGGAAGTGATGCACTGTCGGAGGGCAACTATTAATGGAATACTGCAACTTCAGCGAGTGAGTGCTCTGGCACAGCAGCACAGCAAAGGGTCAGTAATGAGAGAATGCTCCATTTTCAGACGCTTAGCACTGAGGGAGTGCTTAATCAGAGAAGTTAGTTCTGAGGGAGTGCTGCATTGTCAGAGTATCACCACTGAGGTCGTACCACAATATCGGAGGGTCAACATGAAGCAGATGTTACACTGTCAGAGGGTCAATGATGTCAGAATACTGCGCTGTCAGAAGGTCAGTAGTGAGGGAAAGCTAGATTGTCAGAGTGTCTTCACTGAGGGAATGCCGCTCTGATGGAACGCCAATATTAAGGGAATGCTGCACTGTCAGAGGGTCAGCGTTAAGGGAGTGGCACACTAACAAAGAAGCACTGATCCTCTGACTATGAGGCACTCTCTCAGTACTGACCCTCCAACAGTACAATACAATCTGGAATACTGATGACTGACCCTCTGATAGTGCATTTCTGCCATATCTTAACCCACTGACATACCGGTATTCCCTCAGCACTAACCTGACGACTGACAAGGACATTTGAGAGAGATGTGCTCACTTACTATTTACCCTCTGATACTGGAGCACTCTCTTAATATTGACCTCCTGACAGGGCGGCTCCCTTTCAGTACTGGCCTCCCACAGGGCAGCACTCTCTAACCATTGACCATCTGACAGTGCAACACTTCATTAATATTGATTCATAGACTCCCGATAGTGTGGAAACAGGCAATTCAGCTCAACAAGTCCAAAACGACCCTCCGAGGAGAATACCACCCACACCCATTCCCCCATGTCTAAGCCACCTAACCTGAACACCATGGGCCATTTAACATAGCCAATCCACCTAGCCTTCACATCTTTGAACTGTGGGAGTAAACCGGAGCATCCAGAGGACATAGAATCCCGCACAGACCCGGAGAATGTGCAAACTCACACAGACGGTCGCCCAAGCGTGGAATCGAACCTGGGTTCCTGGCGCTGTGAGGTAGCAGTGCGAACCACCGAGCCACCGCATCACACTAGTTGAATGTGTGACAGTGCAAAACCCCTTTAAAATGGACCCTCGCACTCCATTAATATTTGCCTTCTGACAATGCAGCTCTTCCTCAGTACTGACTCTCCAACAGTGCAGCACTCCCCTAAGTACTGTCAGACAGTCAATACTAAGAGAATGCTGCACCGTTAGAGACAGTACTGAGGGGAGCTGCACTATCAGATGTTCAGTACTAAAGGTATGCTGCACTGTGAGAGGGTCAGTCATGCGGGAATTCTGCACTGCCAGAGGGTCAACAATGAAGAACTGCGCTCTCAATGTAATATTTTCAGAACTGATTCAGTGCCTCATGATCAAAGGGTCAATACTGAGCGGGTGTCTCATTGTAAGGTGTTCAGAATTGAGTCAGTCCTGTGGTCGTGCAGCACTCTCAGAGGGTCAGTACTGCGGGAGAGCATCACTATCAGTGGGTCAGTACTGAGTGTGTGCCTAGTTGGAAGTGGGTCACTTCGGAGGCAGTATGTCATTGTTGAATGGTCAGTCCAGAGTGAGGACTTTATTGTCAGATAGTTAATGCTGAGGCAGTGCCACCTTGCCGGTCAGTATTGACGTAATGCCTCATTGTAAGGAGGTCAGAATTGAGGGAGTGGCAGACATTTAGAGGGTCAGTACTGAGGCAGTGCAGAACCGTCAGAGGGTCAGTACTTGAGGAGAACCCTATTATCAGAAGGTCAATACTAATGAAGTGTCACATTGTCAATGGTTCAGTACTGAGGAATCACCTCATTATCAGAGGGTCAGTCCTGAGGTAGTGCCTCATTGTCAGAAGGTCGGTGCTGAGGCAGTGCCACATTCTCAGAGGATCAATATTAAGGTTAATTGAGGGAGTGCGATATGATTATGTCACTCTGACAATGAGGCACTCCCTCAGGAATGAGACTTTGACAATAAGGCACTTTCTCAGTTCTGAATCTCTGACAAGGAAGCACTCTCTCAGTGCTAACCCTCTAACAGTGCTTCAATACCTCAGTATGGACCCTCTGTCAATGAGGCATTCGCTGAGTACTGACCCTCTGATAGAGATGCAATAGCTTACTATTGACCTTCTAATCATGTGCCTCCTGTCCCATTTCTAAATCTATTACATTGCGGCACTGCCTCAGAACTGACCCACTGGCTATAAGGCAGTCCCTCAGTACTGACCCTCTAAATGTGAGGCACACCCTTAATTCTGACTCTCTTAGGCACTACCTCAGTATTGACCCACTGATATAGAGTCACTGCCTCAGAATTGACACGCTGACAATGGGGCACTTGCTCAGGACAGACCCTCTGATAGAGCTGGAGGTTTGCTATTAGGGCAGTGTTGCACAGCGAGCAGGTCAGTATTAAGGGAGTGCCGCACTGCCAGTGGACCAATATTAGGGGAGTGCCACGCTGTCAGAAGGTCACTAGTAATGGAGTGCTGCACTTTTGGTGAGTGAATACGGAGGCAGTGCAGCACTATAAAGTGTCAGTCATGAGAGAATGCTCCATTTTCAGAGATTTAGTGCAGAAGAAGTGTTTAATCAGAGATTTATTTCTGAGGGAGTGCTGCATTGTCAGGGTTTCACACTGAGGGATTATCACACAATCAGAGGTCCAATATTAAGGGAATAGTGCACTGTTGGAGGCTTGATATAAAGGGAGTTTTGCACTGTCAGAGGGTGAAGATGAA
Source organism: Rhincodon typus (assembly GCF_021869965.1). NCBI lineage: Eukaryota > Metazoa > Chordata > Chondrichthyes > Orectolobiformes > Rhincodontidae > Rhincodon > Rhincodon typus. Next base: position 10,699 of record NW_025969319.1, read on the forward strand.
GGAGAGCTTCCCTTTGCGGGGGTTAGTGCTGAAAGAGAACCGCCCGTCAGGGGATCAATATTAACTTTGGAGAGTCAAAACAGAGGGAGTGCTGCACTGTCGGAGGGTCAATAAGAAGCATGTTGCTGCACTATCAAGGAGTCAATGGTGACAGAATGCTGCACTGTCAGAAGATAAGTAGTGAGGGAAAACTGCATTGTCAGAGTGTCTTCATCAAGGAAGTGCCATCTGTCGGAAGACCAATAATAAGGGAGTGCTGCACTGTCACAGGATCAATATTAGGGGTGTGCTGCACTTACAGATGGTCAGTGATGATTGAGTGCTTAACTGTTGCAGAGCCAGGACTGAGGGAATCCTGCATTGTTACAGTGTCATCATTGAGGTAGTGCAGCACTGTGAGTTGATCAATATTAAGGGAATGCTGAAACTGTCAGTGGGTTGATGCTCAGGGTGTGCAACACTGTCGGAGGGAATGATGTACTATTAGAGTGCCATCACTGAGGGAGTTCCACACTGACAGAGGGGTAATATTAAGGGTGTACTGCAGTGTTACTCTTGATGGAGTGCTGCACTGGGGGTCAGTATTGAGGGAATGCTCCATTGTTGGAGGATCAGTACTGAGGGAGTGCTGGACTGTCACAGGGCCAATATGAAGAGGGTGCTGTGCTGTCAGAATGTCAATAATAAAGGAGCACTGCATTATTAGAGGGACCGCACTGAGGGAGTGCAGCTGCTGCGAGGATCACTGCAAAGGATATGGCATACTGTGAGAGGTCCATTTTGTGGAGATTGATGAACTGACCTGTCCCCCCTCAGTGCTGACACCTCCCCCCCCTTCGTGATGATCCCCCTCAGTGCAGCACTCCGTCAGTGCAGCACTCCCTCCTTGCTGACCCCATTTAGTGCTGACCATCCTCAGTGCGCCACGTTCTCAGTCCTGACCCACTCAGTGCGCCACTTCCTCAATACTGACCCTCGGACAGTCTCACAGCACACTCCCTCCAACAGATCAGTACATCCTCACAGCTGACACTCCTTAGCGAAGCACTCCCTCAGTGCTGACTCCCCTCAATCCAGCAACCCCTCAGTGCTAACCACGGTCAGTGCAGCAGTCCCTCAGCATTTACCCCATCACTGCTGACCTCCCTTCAGTGCTGACGTCCTCAGTGCAGCACTCCCTCTGTGCTGAAACCCTTCAGCTTTGTCACCTCTCAGTGCTGACCCCACTCTGTGCAGCACTCCCTCAATGTTGACCCCGCTCAGTGCAGCACTCCCTCAGTGCAACACTCCCTCAGTGCAGCATTCCCTCAGTGCTGACACCCCTCAGTTCTGACTCCCCTCAGTGCTGACACCCCTCAGTGCAGCACTCCCTCAGTGCAGCACTCCCTCAGTGCTGACATCCCTCAGACAGTCTCACAGCACTGACCCTCCACGACCCTCACAGCTGACACTCCACAGTGAAGCACTCCCTCAGTGATGACCCGACGCAGAGCAGCAGTCCCTTAATGCAGCATTCCCTCAGTACTGACAGCTTCAGTGCTGACCTCCCTTCAGTGCTAACCACCTTCAGTGCTGACGCCCCCACAATGCAGCACTCCTTCAGTACTCACCCCGTCAGTGCTGACCTCCCTTCAGTGCTGGCTGGTTTCAGTGCAGCACTCCTTCAGTGCTGATCCCCCTCTGTACAGCACGCCTTCAGCGCACAACTTACTCACTTCTGACCCTGTCAGTGCTGACTTCCTTCAGTGCTGACTACCTTCATTGTTGACCCCTCTAAGTGCAGACCCCACTCTGTCCAGCACTCCCTCAGTGCAGCCCTCCCACAGTGCAGCACTCCCTCAGTGCTAACCTCCCTTCAGTGCAGCACTACCTCAGTGCAGCAGTCCCTCAGTGCAGCACTCCCTCAGTGCTGACGCCGCCTCAGTGCTTACGCCCCCACAGTGCTGCACTCTCAGTACTCACCCCTTCAGTGCTGACCTCCCTTCAGTGCTGGCAGGCTTCAGTGCAGCACTCCCTCAGTGCTCCACTTCCTCACGACTGACTTCCCTTCAGTGCTGACCCCTCCTGAGTGCTGACCCCTCTTCAGTGCTGACCACACTAAATGCTGTCCCTCCCTCAGTGATGACTGCCTTCAGTGCAGCACTCCCACAGTGCAGCATTCCCTCAGTGCTGATACCCCTCACTGCAGCACTTCCTCAGTGCTGACGCCCCTCACTCAAGCACTCCATCAGTGCTGACGCCCCCACAGTGCAGCACTCCCTCATTACTCACCCCGTCAGTGCTGACCTCCCTTTCGTGCTGGTTGACTTCAGGAAAGCAATCCCTCAGTGCTAGGACATAGAACAAAGAACATTACAGCGCAGTACAGGCCCTTCGGCCCTCGATGTTGCGCCGACCTGTGAAACCAATCTGAAGCCCATCAAACCTAAACCATTCCATTATCATCCATATGTTTATCCAATGACCATTTAAATGCCCTTAACATTGGCGAGTATACTACTTTTGCAGTCAGGGCTTTCCACGCCCTTACTACTCTCTGAGTAAAGAACCTACTTCTAACATCTGTCCTATATCTATCACCCCTCAATTTAAAGCTATGTCCCCTCGTGCTAGCCATCACCATCCGAGGAAAAAGGCTTCCACTTTCCACCCTATCGAATCCTTTGATCATTTTGTATGTCTCTATTAAGTCACCTCTTAACCTTCTTCTCTCTCACGAAAACAGCCTCAAGTCCCTCAGCCTTTCCTCATAAGACCTTCCCTCCATACCAGGCAACATCCTGGTAAATCTCCTCTGCACCCTTTCCAATGCTTCCACATTCTTCCTGTAATGCGGTGACCAGAACTGTACGCAATACTCCAAGTGCGGCCGCACCAGATTTTTGTACAGCTGCAACATGACCTCATGGCTCCGAAACTCAATCCCTCTACCAATAAAACTGACATACCGTACGCCTTCTTAACAACGTTATCAACCTGGGTGGCAACTTTCAGTGATCTGTGCACATGGACACCGAGATCTTTCTGCTCATCCACACTACCAATAATCTTACCATTAGCCCAGTACTCTGTATTCCTGTTACTCCTTCCAAAGTGAATCACCTCACACTTTTCCGCATTAAACTCCATTTGCCACCTCTCAGCCCAGCTCTGCAGCTTATCGATGTCCCTCTGTAAAAAGCAAAATCCTTCCGCACTATCCTCAACTCCACCGACTTTGGTGTTTTCGCAAATTTACTAACTCATCCTTCTACGCCCTCATCCAGGTCATTTATAAAAATGACAAACAGCAGTGGCCCCAAAACAGATCCTTGAGGTACACCACTAGTAACTGAACTCCTGGATGAACATTTTCCATCAACCCCACCCTCTGTCTTCTTACAGCAAGCCAATTTCTGATCCAAACCGCTAAATCACCCTCAATCCCATGCCTCCGTATTTTCTGCAATAGCCTACTATGGGGAACCTTATCAAACGCTTTACTGAAATCCATATACACCACATCAACCGCTTTACCCTCATCCACCTGTTTGGTCACCTTCTCAAAGAACTCAATAAGGTTTGTGAGGCACGACCTACCCTTCGCAAAACCGTGTTGACTATCCCTAATCAAATTATTCATTTCTAGATGATTATAAATCCGATCTCTTATCATCCTTTCCAACACTTTACCCACCACCGAAGTAAGGCTCACTGGTGTATAATTACCAGGGTTGTCTCTACTCCCCTTCTTGAACAAGGGGACAACATTTGCTAGTCTCCAGTCTTCTGGCACTATTCCTGAAGACAATGACGACATAAAGATCAAAGCCAAAGGCTCTGCAGTCTCCTCTCTAGCTTCCCAGAGAATCCGAGGATAAATCCCAAGGGACTTATCTATTTTCACACCTTCCAGAATTTCTAACACCTCCTCCTTATGAACCTCAATCCCGTCGAGTCTAATAGCCTGTATCTCAGTATTCTCCTCGACTAATTGTCTTTTTCCTGTGTGAATACTGACGCCTCTCCGATCTCTTCAGGCTCCACGCACAACTTCCCACTACTGTCCTTGACTGGACCTAATCTTGCTCTGGTCATTCTTTTATTCCTGACATACCTAACGAAAGCTTTAGGGTTTTCCTCGATCCTACCTGCTAAAGACTTCTCATGTCCCCTCCTGGCTCTTCTTCGCTCTCTCCTTAGGTCCTTCCTGGCTAACTTGTAACTCTCAAGCGCCCTCACTGAGCCTTCACGCCTCATCTCTACATAAGTCTCCTTCTTCCTCTTGACAAGAGATTCAACTTCTTTAGTAAACCACGGTTCCCGAGCTTGACCTCTTCCTCACTGCCTGACAGCTACATACTTCACAAGGACACGCAGTAGCTGATCCTTGAACAAACTCCACATTTCAATTGTGCCCAGCCCTTGCAGGTTCCTTCTCCATCCTAAGCATCCTAAATCTTGCCTAATCGCCTCATAATTGCCTTTCCTCCAGCTATAACTCTTGCCCTGCGTAATATACCTATCCCTTTCCATCGCTAAAGTGAACATAACCGAATTGTGTTCACTATCACCAAAGTGCTCACCTACCTCCAAATCTAACACCTGGCCTGGTTCATTACCCAGTACCAAATCTAATGTGGCCTCGCCTCTTATTGGCCTATCTACATACTGTGTCAGGAAACCCTCCTGCACACATTGGACAAAAACTGACCCATCTAAAGTACTCGAACTATAGCGTTTCCAGTCAATATTTGGAAAGTTAAAGTCCCCCATAACAACTACCCTGTTACTTTCGCTCCTATCCAGAATCATCTTTGCAATCCTTTCCTCTACATCTCTGGAACTTTTCGGAGGCTATAGAAAAATCACAACAGGGTGACCTCTCCTTTCCTGTTTCTAACCTCAGCCCATACTACCTCAGTAGACGAGTCCTCATCAAACGTCCTTTCTGCCACCGTAATACCGTCCTTGACTAACAATGCCACACCTCCCCCTCTTTTACCACCTTCCCTGACCTTACTGAAACATCTAAACCCCGGAACCTGCAACAACCATTCCTGTCCCTGCTCTATCCATGTCTCCGAAATGGCCACAA
>NW_025969320.1:0-8604 GCF_021869965.1 Rhincodon typus
CAACCCTAACCGCAGACTGTGCCGGCCGCGACCCCCAGTACTGGACCGCAATCCTAACCCCAGACTGTCCCGGCTGTGGCCACCGGACACTGACACTAACCCCCAGCCCTCGGTCCGAAGCCTGTAGCGGCCCCGGCCCAGGCACCCAACCCAGTTCCTACCCCACCCTGCCCACATGCCAGCGACCTGGACCCAGACCCAGATCCAGCCATCAGCGCCCCCCAGCCCAACACTCCCCCGCAGCCTGTTGCAGCCCTGACCCTGACCCTAACCGCAACCACGGACCTGAGCCTGACCCCGACCTCGACCCCGGCCCAGTAAAGGTCCCAGCACCAAGGCCGCAGCCTCGACCCTAACCCCTGCCTGTCCCAGACCCGAGCCCCGACCTAACTCTTACTCCAGCCCTAGCCTGACCCGTCCCCCATCCTTCGCCCTAATCCCAGACTGTCCCTCTCCTGGAACCGACTGTCCTGTGCACCGGCCCTCGGTCATCCCACCACCCCTCCCCCCTATCTCCGACTGAGCTTGTCCCGGTCCTGGTCCAAGCCACCAACTGCAGCCTCAACCCTGACCTCAACTCTAACCCTCGCCGTAGCCCTAACACAAAACCTTGCCCCACCCTGACCTTCATCTGGCCTTAACGCTTACCTGCCTTAAGTTAACTACTGAGGAAGTGCCTCAATGGTCAATACTCACGCAGTGCCTCAATGTAAAGGGGTCAGAATCGACTGCCTCATTGTCAGAGAGGCAATGACAGTGCTTCACAGTAGTGTCACTGCTGAGGGACTGTCTCACTGTTAGAGGGTCCAGTTGGGTGCACAGTCTCAATATAATGGAGTGAGAAGTAAGGGAGTGCAACACGTTTGCAGGACCAGAACTGAGATAGTCAAGTACAGTCAGAGGGTCAGGATTCAGCGAGGGCCTCTATGTAACCGGATCAGAACTGTGGGATGGCACCATGATTAGCAGGTCAGCTTTGAGCTATTGAAGCACCGTCACAGCATCAATAAGGAGGTAGTGCTTCTTTCGAAAGGTGTCCGAATTGAAGGGACTCCACACAATTCGTGGGTCATGACGGCGATATTATGATCAGCGGGTCAGTACTAAGGGACTGCCATATTGTCAGTGTGTCACTTCTGAAGCATTGTTCATTTGTCAGAGGGTTCGTCGTATGGGAATGACTCATTGTCAGAGTTTGTATCTGAGGCCGTTGCTCAGTGTAACGCTGTGGGAATTGAGGGATTGCTACACAGAGAGGGTCAGTGCAAAGGTATTGCAGCTGTATCAGAGGATCAGCGCTGAGGCATTGCCTCACAATAAAGGCATCAAAAGTGAAGTAGTGCGAAACGTTTACAGGGTCACTAAGACATTGCAGCACTGTGACAGTGTCAGAACTGATGGTCTATTTCATTGTCAGCAGGGCATTACTGAGGGATTGAAGCACTGTCAGAGCTTCAGTACAGAGTGAGTGCTTCATTGTCAGAGGGTCACGATTTCAGGAGTGCATTACTGAAAGACAGAGCCAGTTCCAAATTATGCAGGGGTTAGAACTGGGGCAGTGCCTCATTGTAAGGGCATCAGAATTGAGGGCGACCTTACATTTAGAGGGTCAGTCCTGACGGAGGTCTTCATTCTTATTGTGTCAGTACCCAGGGCACTGGCATATTGTCAGCTGGTCAGTTCTGAGAAAGACTCTCTTTGTCAGTGGGTCAGCACTGAGGCTGTGATTCAGTGTAATGGTGTCAGAATGGAGGGTTTGCCACAGACTGACGGTCAGTACTGAGGTATTTCAGCTCTATCAGGGTCAGAGCCCAGGCCGTACCTCATTTGCAAAAGATCACTTCTGCAGCAGTGAGAGAGAGTCAGACTGAACGAGTGCCTCCTTGTCAGATGCTCAGTTCTGACACTCTGCTCCTTTGTCAGAGGGTCTTTGGTGAGGCAGTGCCTCTTTGTAATGGGATCATAATTGTCAGGGGGCCAGTACTGAGCGAGAGCCTCGAGATCAGAGGTCAATACTGAGAAGGTGTCTTATCAGAGCTTCATTTCTAAGGGTGTGCTTCATTGTCAAAGTGTCCATTCTGAGGGAGGGCATCATGTGAGAATACTGAGGGAGATCTCTATTCTCAGACAGGAAATGCAGGTTTACAGGGATAGGTGAAGGGGATGGGTCAGATGCGCTTAGGAGGGTCAGGGTGGACTTGGGCTTAATGGCCTGTTTTACACTGTGGGGATTCTATGATTCTGATGAGAGCATTTCAGCAGTGATGGAGGGTAAGATCACTGGGAGAGTATAATTGTCAAAGGGTCAATACTGAGGCTGAGGCTGACGCAGACCCAGGGAACTATAGACCAGTGAGCCTCTGGACTGACACTCCAGTCCTACCTCAGAACTGACCCTCTGAAAGAGCTGCATTTCCTATTGTACTGACTCTGTAATCGTGAGGCACATCCTCAATCCTGACCCCATTTCAATGAGGCACTGCCACAATATTGAACCTCTGACAATGAGGCTCTCCCTCTGTACTGACCCAGTGACAATATGCACTCCCACAGTTCTGACGCTATGGCATCGAGGTCTGAAGTCGTCCGACACCAGGTTATTATCCAACAGGTTTATTTGAAAACACAAGCTTTTGGAGCCTCACTTCTCCTTCAGTCCAACATCGACACCTCGATATCACGGCAGTGAGATCTGACAGTGCTTCCATTCCTTAGGGCTAAACCGCTAATTATGTGGCCCTCCATCCATTATGATCCCATTACATTGAGGCACTGCTTCAGAATGGACCCTTCGTACTCACACGCTGACAGTGCTGACGACATGTACTGACTGTCTAAAATGTGAGCACTCCCTTGATTCTGATTCTCTCAATGAGGTAATATCTCAGTACCAATGCTCTGACAGTGAAGCACTTCCTCCAAACTGACCTGCTGACAACGTGGCAGTCCCTCAGGACGAACCTTCTGATAGATCTGCAATACCTCCGTATTGATCATCTAAACGTGTGCGACCCCTTCAATTCTTACCCTCTTACAATAAGACAGTGCCACAGTAATGACCCTCTGACAATGAGGCAATGCCTCAGAACTGACCCACTTAGAGTACTGCACTACCACAGAACTGATCATCTAAGCATGTGGCACACTCCGATCTGACCCCCTTACAATCAGGTACTGCCTCTGTATTGACCCTCTGACAATGATGCACACCCTCTGTACTGTACCTTTGACAAACAGGCACTGACTCAGTAATGACACCCGATGATGAGGCATTCTATCGGGACTGAACATACGATATTAAGGCACCTGCTCAGTACTGACCATATGATAAGGATGCATTCCCACAGTTCTAAACCTCTGACAGTGCTGTAATACCTCAGGACTGACCCTCACATCACGTGACACTGCTTCAATTCTGACATCTGCATAATGAGGCACTGCCTCAGTACTGACCCTCTGACAACAATGAACTCCCACAGTTCTGACGCTCTGACAATGAGGCAATCATTCAATATTTACATTGTGATAGACCTGAAAATCTCAGTACTGGCTGTGCAATCAAGATGCACATCATCAATTCTAACCCTGAGGTATTGTTTCAGTATTGACCCTCTGCGTCTGTGTCATTTTAAACCCGATGTTATCTGTCTTCGGAGAGTCCACAAAACCATTTTGAAGTCAAATTAATCCTTTGAAAGATGGTAAAGTTGTAACAGTGCTGTTTTATTGATGTTTGTAATAAATTTCAGGTAAGTTTTGGATACACCAAACCGCAAAATTCCAGAAGGGGAAGGAGGCCATTTGGCCCATCATACTGAGTTGTCTCTATCATCTCATGCAAATCCTTTTTCCGCCTATCAGCTGCACACCATTTTCATCCAATGCCCTCTGTAGGTCTCCATTGAACCTTATTCATCACATTTACAGCAGTGCACTCCATAACCTAACTACACACTGTGTGATAAAGCTCTTTTACGAGCAGGGACATCTTCGCAATATCTACTCTGTTTAGCCCACACGATTTCAAAAAACTTCAATTCCATCTCCTCTCAGCCTGCTGTTGAGGGAGAACAGTCCCAAACTCTTCAATCTATTCTTGTAGCTGAAGCTTTTCCTACCTGGAACCATTCGAGTAACAATCAGCACATCAATGCATTTGCCTTTTTCCGATAATGCGCAGGCCACAAGTGTGCACAACACTCCAGCTGAGATTTAACTTAACTTCCAGAAGTTCAATATCATCAACTTCTTTTTCGTATACTCTACACACAGATGAATAAAGGCTGTATGCTTTATTTATTGCGCTCTCCAGGTGTACTGCTACCATCATTTCAACAGAGCACGTCCATAATCCTATCTTACATGGGTAGGAAAAACACTTGAAACACAAAGTGCAACACCATACACCTCTCTGCGTTGCACCTCGTCTTCCACCTATCTGCCCACTACATCAACATTTCAATTCAGTTTTGGAGTTCCACACTATTCTCCACAAAATTTACAATTCTCAAGTTTAATGGCATCTGCAAAATTGGAAATTGTCCCCTGCACACCACGATCAAGATGATTAATTATCAATCAGGAACAACAAACGTCCCAGTAGCAGGCCCTGGAGAATTCCACTACAATCCTGCTTCCCAGCCTGAAAAATATCCATTCACCATTATTGAAATATTGGACTGGACAAAGAGGAAGGCATTCTTTCTTTGAATGATGCCACAGGCTTTTTAATATCCATTTCTGAATCTCATTGCATCATATATCCAGCAACGCAGCAATTCCTTGATAATGTCAGCCGAGATCGTACTCTGTAATAACCAGAATAACACATAAGCCCACAATTGCCAAGCATCAGAGTCATGAACGCAACCTTCTGGGCCTCAGAAATGCCACGTGGAAGTGCTTTGTGTGTACAGTCTTTTACCAAATCCTTCAGCCAACAGAGCAGCTGCCTCCAGGGCCGGACTGTCTTCGTAAAAGGAATGTTTTTGCAGGGCTACCGGGAAAGAGAAGGGAAGTCTTCAAAGGACTGCAGTCAAAGTTGGTTTGAGAACCTTGATTATCTGGTGCCACTCTTGATTCAGTGGTTTGACAAAGTTCGCATGGCAGACTGGTCAACAAGGTTCGGTCACAAGGAATACAGGGAGAACGAGCCATCTGGATACAAAAATTGATTGGAAGGTAGGAGAGAGGGTGGTGTTCGAGGTTTACTTTTCAGATTGAAGATCTGTGAACAGCGGGTTGGAGGGTTTGAGCTATAAGGAGAGGCTGAATAAGCGAGGGCCATTCTTCCTGGTGTGTCAGAGGGCGAGGAGGACCTTATAGAGGTTTATAAAATCATGAGAGCATGGATAGGGTGAACAGCCAGGGTCTTTTCCACAAGGGAGGGGAGTCCAAAACTAGAGGTCATGTGCTTATTTTGAGAGGGGAAGTTTTAAAAGGGACATGAAGGGCAACATTCTCATGCAGAGGGGGGCACATGTATGCAATAAGCTGCCAGTGGAATTGGCGAAGGATGGCACAATAACAACATTTCAGAGGCAAGTGAATGTGTCTACGAATAGGAAAGGTTGAGGGATATGGCCGAACGGAATAGATTAATTTTGGTTATCTGGTCAGGATTGACGAGTTGGACCAAAGTGTCTGTTTTCATACTGTAAATCTGCGATTCTATGACTCCATGTTCCAATGACAATAAGGCACTTTATCAATAATATCCTCTGAGAACGAGGTACTCCCACACTGCTGCAAATGCTTCAGTACCAACCCTCTTAATATGTGGCACTCCCTCAGTCCTAAACCATGGACCGTGACACAATGCCTCTGGACTCAATCTCTAATCAGTTGGCACTCCCTCAATTCCAACACCTACACAATGAGGCACTGCCTTCGTATTGACCCTCAGACTCCTACAGATCTGACTCACTGACAGTCCTGTATTGTTAGTCCTGACCCTTTAATCATTTCGCACTCCCTCAATTCTGACCACATTACGTTGAGGAACTGACTCAGTATTAACCCTCTGACAATGTGGGGCACCCTCAGTACTGAACCTATGACTGTGCTTCAATACCTCAATATTGACCCTCTGTCAATAAGCATTCCCTTATTTCGAGCTTCTCTGAGTGCTGCAATACCTCAGCACGGGTCCTGTAATCAAGTGGCGCTCCTTCAATTCTAACGCCTGGAGGATGTGGCACTGCCTCAATGTTGACCCTCTGACAATGAGGCACCCCCTCAGTACTGAATGTCTAATTATGTGGCATGCCCTCAATTATGAACCCTTTACAGTGAGGGGATGTTCACTGATGATTGCACAATGTTCAGAACCATTCGCAGCTCCTCAGATACTGAAGCAGTCCTTGTTCAAAAGCAACAAGACCTGGCTTGGACCAACAGCTGCAAATAACAATTGTGTCACACAATACAACCATCACCAATAAAAGACAATCTAACCACTGCCCCTTGGCATTCGACAGTGTTACCATCACTGAATCCCCACTATCAACATCCTGAGGTTCATCATTGACCAGAAACTCATCTGCACTCACCACATAAACACAGTGCAAGAGCATGTCAGAAGCTAGGAATACCACAGGGAGTAATTCTCCTCCTGACTCCTCAAAGCCTGTCCACCATCTACAAGGCACAAGTCAGGAGTATGCTGGAATAGTCCCCACGTGCCTGAATGACTGCAGCCTCAGCAACACAAGAAGCGTTAAACCATCTAGGACAAAGCAGCACGCTTGACAGGCACGACATCCGCAAATATCCATTTCCTCTACCGCCCACAGTCAGTAGCAGCAGTGTATGCTTTCTACAAGATGCACAGCAGAAATTCACTAAAGATCCTCAGACAAACCCACGACCACATCCATCTGGAAGAACAAGGATAGCATATTAGAAATGCCACCTTCAATTTCCCCTCCAAGCCATTCACCATCCTGAATTGGAAATACATTGAATGCAACTGTGAAGGAAGACAGTGATCCACCAAGAGGGAGAAAGAGAGAGAGAAAATCTGAGAGAAATTACAAATGCTGTACACAAACTAAAATTGTCATCTTCAAATATGCTAATTAATAGCACGAGAGCAGAGAGGGGCAACCATTAGATAATCAATGTGACTAAAACACAAGTTAACAGAAACATGTCAGCCCCAGCACATACAGAAGAAAAATACCCTCTTCTGTAAATAATACACAAGATTTATCTGTTCTCGTGATGACAAGCATGGTGTTGTTGAAGAAGGTTCTTTCTGAAATATGGCTCCATCACCACTACTCAGTACCAACATGGGAGAGTGTGTGTGGTGGGTGGGGTGTTGGGGGTTTAGGTTAATGATGATCTTCTGTTTCCTTCACTGGCTGAATGTTAAAAAGAATGCATCAGTTAGTCAAGTGATCAACTCCCCGTGGGAATGCGGGGGAGTTGGGGTGGAAGAGGTTAAGGGATAAATGTGCGTTGGGAAAACCATCCAAATTGGGGGAGTTATGTATTAGGGTAATACTGCCAGAATGCTGTTGGGTGGGGCAGAGGACGAGGAAAGATGCAGCAACCGTCTGCTCATGTTGTGGGATACTGTTGCACCTGTCAGAGCAGGACATGGAGAGGAAGCAACATAATGAATGCATAAGGAACTGAAACATCAAATTTACAGGGCAACAACTGTTCCACCTCCAAGGACTTGGTGCAAATGCCTCAATAACTAAACAGACCGGCAAATTCCAGGAGAGATAGTCACTCGGCAGTCCTTTCATCATTCAGTAGACTAAGGACAACCTGAGCTTCTGAAACTCTCCACATTAAGACACAAGTCAGGCGTTTGATGGAATATTCCCCACTTGCCTGGACAGGTGCAGCTCCAACAAAACAAGAAGCTCAACAAAGCAGCCCACTTGATTGGCACCACATCCACAAACATTCACTTCCTCCACCACCAACACTTAGTCGCAGCAGTGTGTACCATCTACAAGGTACACTGTAGAAATTCCACCAAAAATCCTCAGACAGCAGTTGCCAAACACGTGACTACTTCCATCGAGAAGGACAAGGGCAGCAGATACACGGCAATACCGCTCCCTACAAGATCCCCTGCAAACTTTAAATATGTCACCATTCCTTCACTTTCTCTGGTCAAAACCCTGGACCTCCCTTCCTAACAATATTGTCCTTACGAGCAGCACAGTGGCCAGTGGTTAGCACTGCTGTCTCACAGCAGCAGAGATCTGAGTTCAATTCAGTCTCAGGTGACTGTGTGTGGAGGTTTGCATATTCTTCCCATGTCTTTGTGGGTTTCCTCCACGTGCTCCGGGTTCCTCCTATAGACTAAAGATGTGTGGATGAGGTGAATTGGCCACGCTAAATTGCCCATTCTGTCCAGGGATGAGTCGTCATGTGAATTATCCATGGGAGTGCAGGCTTACAGGGATAGGATTGGGGGGTCAGTCTGGTGGAATGCCTTTTGGAGTCATCATGGACTTGTTGGGTCAAATGGCCTGTTTCCACACTGCAGGGATTCTAAGGATTTTGGGTCAACTGTCAGCACAAGGACTGCAATGGTTCAAGAAGGCAGCTCAACACCACCTTCTCATGGGGCAACTA
>NW_025969320.1:8704-15764 GCF_021869965.1 Rhincodon typus
CATGGGGTCATTCCAGTCAATCTTATCTCCTTTGGTTCATAGAAACAAAGAAGAATAGGAGTAAGCACTTCGAGTCTGTTCCACCATTCAACATGATCATGGCTGATTATTGAACTCACACTGTTTCTACCCACTGTCTTTGTTCTCTTTTGTCCTAAGCACCATACCCAATTTCCCTTTGAAAATAGTCAATGGGTTGACCTCAACAGTTCCCAGATAGAATTCCACAGGCTGACCTCTGTCTGGGTGAAGACATTTCTCCTCGTTTCCTAAGTGATCTCGTTTTCCTCCTTGACTCTCAGCTCTATTTCTGGACTCCTAAGTCATTGAGGACATCCTATCTGCATCTACCTTGCCCAGTCCTCTTTAACTTATAGGCTTCCATAAGATGCCCGTTCTTCTTTTAAACTCCCACAAATATACCCGAACTGATCCAGTCTCCCTTCATCTCTCAGTACCACCATCCCAGAAATCACTCTGGTAAATCTTTCACTCACTGTGACAATAACCAATCCATGAATCCCCTCAATAAGGCAGCCAACAAAACATCTGCCTAGTTCATCACCTGCAATAGGGTTAGGGTCAGGGTCAGGGTCATACTTGCTTTCAACGACAGGTACGAGGACACTAATGTCTCAGTTCACCCTTCCTTTTCCCAATCTATCACTCTTCAGATAATAAATGGCTTTTCAGTTTTTGCACCTAAAGTCGATAACTTCACATTTATCCGAGAAATGGTTCATCTGCTACGTACTTACCCACTGATCAAGTCAACTCAACCTGCCCTGAGAGCCAGCAAATCATGGCCCCAACAGACAGGGCAACATACAGAGCCAACACTGAGGAACAAACCTCACGGAAGTTTTCGTGCAAGGCTCAACAAAGATGGTACAACCAGAAACATCCTTCCAACCTCAGGTGTGCACCAGGTTAAAAGTACAGAACTATGGACGAAGAAAGACCAGGTGTTCGGCAACTAATTAGTCACTAGGAACCATGTGACCACGAGTCCATGTCGAAACCCCACGTGAGCAAAAGGGGGCGGGCGCGAAAGTTTAACCAATCAGATGACAAGGTCTGTGCATGAGCCCAGCCTAAGAACGACTGAGTCTCGCCCGTGAGGACTGGGGCGACGCCCATGACGTGCTTTTGCTCCAATCAGCGGAGGCAGAGGAAAGACTGAATTGAGAAGGAATTTCACCCAGACGGTTGTTTATCTATGGAATTCCTTGCCCAGTGAAGTAGTTGATGCTACATTTTAAAGATAACGTAGATTTTTTTTGATCAGTAAAGGAATTAAGGGATACGGTGAGAACGAGGGTAAGTGGATCTGAGTCCACGAAAATATCAGCCATGATCTTATTGAATGACGGAGCAGGCTCGAAGATCCGGACGGCCTACTCCTGCTCCTAGTTCCTATGTTCTAAAGCCAGACCACGACCACGACCACGCCCACACCGAGGAAAGAGCGCCAGCGGAGGTGAAGATACGTGCGTGCCCCCGCAAGCGCGAGGTCTCTTGTTTTCAAATTCTGAACCGTCACCGTCAGCACCGACACCGTTCCCAGCACCCGCCCCCCTCGATAATGCAGCCCTTCCCGAGGCACCGACCCCGCCGCCCTCTGTGGAACGAGGAAGTTACTGTTTTGAGTCCAGTGAAACGTTTTGCAATTGAAGTGAAATGGAAATTTGATGGATATGATCGTGTCCAAACGGGATAGAGAAATATATGGAACAGAAGGGATTATTAGCGTAAATTAGAGAGTGAGGGGGTTTGCAGATCAAAGTGTGCCAACGAATAAAAGGGGAAAGAGAGTGGTAAATGTTGTAGAGGAGAGACAAAGCATTGCTCCAGAGGAGGTGTTAATGGTAGAATGAAGATCTGATTAAAAAGGAAATAAAGCATGAAGACAGGATGCAATTACTGGGAGAAAGTACATCCAATCATAGGACTGTGTTAATTGGTCGAAAGCTGTTGAACTCAGCATTGAATGTAGACCAATGCTTTGCCTCTTCTCAACAACCATTACCACTGCCTTTGTGTTCTGTGGAAGGGTCACCGGACCTGGAACTTTAACTCTGTTTATGTGCCTCCACAGAGGCTGCCAGACCTGCTGAACTTTTCCAACAGCTTCTGTTTTCGTTACCTTTGCCTTTGCTTTGTGTTCAATGTTGAACTTGATCTCTCATCTCCCTCACCCTGTAACTTTGTCTTGACCTTTTCGCCCACATTCCTGTCTCCCCTTTTCAACAGCATAGAACATAGAACATTACATAGAACATTACAGCGCAGTACAGGCCCTTCGGCTATCGATGTTGCGCCGACCTGTGAAACCAATCTGAGGCCTATCTAACTATCTAAAACACTCTCACATTTTATCTTTTACTGCAATTGAGTTTAAAGGCAGGGACACAAATTTTCAAGTATGCTTCCACCTCCTGGATGTAGTGCTGCTGTCATTCTGCTCAATTTCCTTTCCTCCCTTTCCAGGGTATTAATGTCCTTCCGAAAATATGGTCTTCAGAATTCACTATGTACTCAACTGGAGCTGACAGCACTACTTTATAAAGGTTTAGCATCACTTTCATGCTTTTTTACTCTGACCTTCGAGTACTGAAGCCCAGAGTCCCACTGACAGTGCTTAATTATCTCGGTACTGACCCTCTGACAATGAGGCACTCCCTCAGTACTGATCCTCTGAAAGTACTGCACGACTTCAGTACTGATCCTCTAATCATGTGGCATACCCTCAATTCTGACCGCTTAGAATGAGGGACTGCCTCAGTATTGACCCTCTGACAAAAAAGGACTGCCTCAGAACGGCCCTTCTGGCAGTGCTGCACTACTTCAGTACTGACCCGATGAGCGTGTTGCATTCCCTCAATTCTGACCCTATTACATCCGGGCAGTGCCTCACACCAGATCCTCTGACAATGAGGCAATCCCTCAGAAAAGATCCTCTGACAAAAAAGGACTGCCTCAGAACGGTCCTTCTGGCAGCGCTGCACTACTTCAGTACTGACCCGATGAGCGTGTTTGCATTCCCTCAATTCTGACCCTATTACATCCGGGCAGTGCCTCACACCAGATCCTCTGACAATGAGGCAATCCCTCAGAAAAGATCCTCTGACAAAAAAGGACTGCCTCAGAACGGTCCTTCTGGCAGCGCTGCACTACTTCAGTACTGACCCGATGAGCGTGTTTGCATTCCCTCAATTCTGACCCTATTACATCCGGGCAGTGCCTCACACCAGATACTCTGACAATGAGGCAATCCCTCAGAACAGATCCTCTGACAAAGAGCTACTGCCTCAGAACTGACCCGCTGACAATAAGGCATTCCCATCATTCTGACCTTCTGACAGTGCTGCATTACGTCAGTACTGATTCTCTAACAGTTCTTCAATACCTCAATGTTGAGGCCCTGACATTTGACACTCCCTCTATTCTGACTCCATTACATTGAGGCACTGCCTCGGAATGGATCCTCTAAAAACGAGTCACTCCCTTCCTGCTCACCTTCTAACAATGAGACACTGCCTCAGAACTGACCTCGTGATAATAAGTCAGTCCCTCTATGCTGATCTGCTGATTCCGGGGCCCTTCCTCAGTAATGACCTTGCAAACATGATGAACTTCCTCAATTCCAACCCCCTTAAATGAGGCACTGGTTCAGCATGCAACTCTGACAATAATTCACTCCCACAGTTCTGACCCCCTGACACTGCTACAATACCTCAGTACTGACTCTCTCATCGTGTGGCACTCCCCCAATTTTGACCATTGAATCAGTATTGACCCTCTGACTATAATGCACTCCACGGTTCTGACTGTCTGACAGTGCTTCAATACCTCAGAGATAATCCACTAATCATATGGCCCTCCCTCAATCCATTCCCATTACATTGAGGCACTGCCTCAGAACAGACTCATTGACAATGAGGCACTCCCTCAGTGTTGACCGTGTAACAATCCTCAGAACAGACTGACCCCTTTACAAAGACGCACTGCCTCTGTACTGACCCGCTGACAATAAGTTCCTCCCTCAGTACTTACCCTCTGATAGTGCTGCAGTCCTCAGTATTGATCCTCGAAATGTGATCCTCTAAATTCTGATCCCATTACATTGAGGCACTACCTCACAATGGACCCACTGACAGCATCTCATTAGTGAACTGAAATGTAGACTGGGTGACCGCTTTGCAGAACAGCTACAGACATTCTGACAAAGAGACACTGCCTCAGAACTGACACTCTGACAATCTGGCAGTATTTCAGGGCTGACCCTCCAGCCGTGAGGTACTGCCTCAGAACTGACCCTCTGGTGGAGCTGAAGTACCTCAGTACTGACTCTTCAATCGTGAGGCACACCCTCAATTCTGACCCCCTTACAATGAGGCACTGCTTCAGAATTGACCCGCTTACAACTCCTTCAGTACTGACCCTCTGATAGTGAGGCCATCTGTCAGAACTGATTCTCTCTCAATGGGTGACTCCTTCAAGACTGACTCTCCAGAAATGACATGATAGCCCTGCAGAGGGAGTCATTGTCAAGGAAGCACTCCCTCAGTGCTGAACCTCTGACATTTCTTCAATAACTCAGCACAGACCATCTGACAATGATGTACTCGCTTAGTAGCGACACTCTGACTGCAATACCTTACTACTGACCTTCTAATCATGTCATCCTCCCTCAATTCTAAATCAATTACATGGAGGCACTGCCTCAAAACTGACCCACTGACAATAAAGCGTTCCCTCAACTGATCCTCTGACAGAGCTACACTACCTCAGTACTGACTCTGTGTTTTGAGGCCCTTCCTTAATTCTGACACTCGTAAAATGAGACACTACCTCAGTACTGACCCTCTGACAAAGTGGCACAGACTCACAATTGACCTACTGACAATGGGGCACTCCCTGAATGCGGACCCTCTGATAGAGGTTTGATATCAGGAGAGTACTGCACTGCGAACAGGTCAATATTAAGGGAATGCCGCATTCTCGATGGCCAAAATTCAGGGAGTGCTGTATTGTTGGTGGGCCAGTATTCAGGGAGTGCCACATTGCTTGTGGTCCGATAATAAGGGAGTACTGCACTGGCAGAGAGTTCGCACTAAGGGAATGTTGCACTCTCAGATGGTCAATATTAAAGCAGTATTTCACCCTCAGAGGTTTTGTTATGAGGGGAATGCTATACTGTGAGCAGGGAAATATTATTTAAAAATGCTGCACTGTCAGAGGGTCCATATTAAGGGCGTGCTCCACTATCGAGGGTCAATATTAAGGAAGAAGTGCACTGTCGGAGGGCAACTGTTAATGGAGTACTGCAACTTCAGCGAGTGCGTGCTCAGGCAGAGCAGCACAGCAAAGGGTCAGTAATGAGAGAATGCTCCATTGTCAGAGGCTTAGCACTGAGGGAGTGCTTAATCAGACAGTTAGTAATGAGGGTTTGCTGCATTGTCAGAGTATGATCACTGAGGGAGTACCACAATATCGGAGGGCCGATATGAAGCATATGCTTCACTGTCAGAGGGTCAATGATGACAGAATGTTGCGCTGTCAGAAGGTCAGTAGTGAGGGAAAGTTGCATTGTCAGAGTGTCTTCACTGAGGGAGTGCTGCTGTGTTGAAAGGCCAATATTAAGGGTGTGCTGCACTGTCAGAAGGTCAGCGTTAAGGGAGTGGCACACTAAAAAAGAAGCACTGCCAGAGAGCTGACCCACTGATTATGAGGCACTAACCTGACGACTGACCCATTAACAAGGCCATTGGAGAGAGATGTCCTCCCTTACTATTGACCCTCTGATACCGGAGCACTCCCTTAATATTGACCCTCTGACAGTGCAGCACTCTCTTTATATAGACCTTCTGACAGGGCGGCTCCCTTTCAGTACTGGCCTCCCAAGGGCAGCACTCTCTCACCATTGACCCTCTGACAGTGCAGCACTCCCTTAACATTGATTCATAGAGTTCTGACAGTGTGGAAACAGGCCATTCAGCCCAACAAGTCCACACCGCCCCTCCGAAGAGCAGCCCACCCAGACACATTCCCCTCTATTTCCCATGTCTAACCGACCCAACCTAAACATCCCTGGGCTATGGGAAATTTAGCACAGTCAATCCACCCAGCTTTCACATCTTTCGACTGTGGGAGGAAACCGGAGCACCCAGAGGACACACAAACCCGCACAGACACGGAGAATGTGCCAACTCCACACAGACAGTCGCCCAAGGGTGGAATTGAACCCAGATCTCTGGTGCTGTGAGGCAGCAGTGCTAACCGCTGGCCACTGTGCTGCTCGTAAGGACAATATTGTTTGGAAGGGAACTCCAGGGTTTTGACCCAGTGACAGTGAAGTAATGGTGACATTTTTAAAGTTTGGAGGGCATCTTGTAGGGAGTGGTATTCCGTTGTATCTGCTGCCCTTGTCCTTCTGGATGGAAGTAGTCACGTGTTTAGAAAGTGCTGTCTGAGGATTTTTGGTGGAATTTCTACAGTGTACCTTGTAGATGGTACACACAGCTGCTACTAAGTGTTGGTGGTGGAAGGAGTGAATGTTTGTGGATGTGGTGCCAATCAAGTGGGCTGCTTTGTCCTGAACAGTGTTGAGCTTCTTGTGTTGTTGGAGCTGCACCTGTCCAGGCAAGGGGAGAATATTCCATCACACGCCTGACTTGTGTCTTAATGTGGAGAGATTCAGAAGCTCAGGTTGTCTTTCCCCTTCTCAATGATGAAAAGTCTGCCGCGTGACTACCTCTCCTGGAATTTGCCGGTCTGTTCAGTTGTTGAGGCATTTGCACCAAGTCCTTGGAGGTGGAACAGTTGTTGCCCTGTAAATTTGATGTTTCAGTTCCATATGCATTCATTATATTGTTTCCTCTCCATGTCCTGCTCTGACAGGTGCAACAGTATCCCACAACATGAGCAGACGGTTGCTGCATCTTTCCTCGTCCTCTGCCCCACCCAACAGCATTCTGACAGTATTACCCTAATACATAACTCCCCCAATTTGGATGGTTTTCCCAACGCACATTTATCCCTTAACCTCTTCCACCCC
>NW_025969321.1:0-5100 GCF_021869965.1 Rhincodon typus
TTCGGATTGAGATAGTACATCATAGTCTGAGGCAATGCCTCTTTGACAACGAGTCAGTCATGGGGAGGTGCAGTGTTGTCTGACGGTCATTGTTGAGGCAGCGCCTCATTGTGATAGGGTCAGAATTGAGGGAGCGCCTCATTGTACTCGGGTCAGGATTGAGGGTGCGCCTCATTGTCAGCGGGTCAGGACTGAGGGAGCGCCTCATTGTCAGCGGGTCAGGACTGAGGGAGCGCCTCATTGCCAGCGGGTCAGGACTGAGATATTTGAAGTAGGGCAATGAAGGGTGTGGGCCCTTTTATTCTTTTAAAGTTAGAGAATGCCAGAAAGATTATCAACCCTGTATGATTTGACTGGGTTGGGAATTACTTAATGACAGCAGAAAGTTTAGTAGCCTGATTACCGCGGCTGGCTCTTGAGATTTCACTATTTCCGGTTTACTCATTCTTTCATTCAATTTAACGGAAGCGCTATTTTGAGAGTAGCTTTCTTAAAGGGAACGCGGACCCTATTCAATATGTATCCAACAGAGACGTGGTAGCGCAGAAAACTTGTTTGATGTCCTGGGAGACGTTTGTTGAGGGCTGATTAATATTATAATTTTTCATAGCTTCGGGAGACACGATGGATGGGATTGTTTTGTTGTGAATATATAAGAAAATTAGCACACACTCAGGGATTGACTCTGATGTGGACACAAGTTTGGACACTGTTAGCAACAAGGGTTCAAACTGTGATAAGGCAGGAATGGGGTGGAAGGAACATTTTAATTTCCTCTCTATTTATTAGTGAAAAGTACGTCAAGATGGCAGTTTTATGAATGAATGAATGAAACGCGGTAACAGTAAACACAGTACGCTAATGAGTGGTCAGTAAAGTTATGAATGAATGAGAGCGCGAGAGTGGTCATATGGAGCGCTTGTGGGTACATTGGTAAAGAGGACCTTTATTACAACAGTAAAGAGGCTTGTGATATAGTGTTTCACACAAAACACAGAAAAGGATATTTTAAGGCGATTGACCCTGTAAAACTAAATGAAAGTCTGTGTTTTAGGGTTTATTTACAGGGGGTTATGTGCCGGGGGCTCTGTGGTTTACATTTTATTTCGTGAGGGACCTTTCTTCGGGTTTATTTAAAGGGTCTCTGTGCTTGACAGTGTATTTACAGGGGCCTTCTTATTTTACCGTTTGTTTAAATGAGGCTTTGCGTCGGAGATTATTTCCAGGAGGCATTGTGTTTCAGGGTTAATTTACAGGGATGTCTGTGTTTTTGGGTGTACACACACGATGCTGTGTGTTTCTGGGATTATTTATAAAGACACGCCAGCCAGACTCCGGAAGCCTTGTTAAGTGATAACCAATATGAGTAAGCAGGGCAGAACACAGGATATCCAGGGACAAATGTTATAAGATAAGCAAGTGACCACATGAGCGAACGGGTACCGCGTGTATGAATCCGAATGGTAAATATGTGATCCACAACAATTTGATCTAACTGACTGCCTGGTTAATTGAAAACCGAAGGAACTGCAGATGCTGCAAATCAGGAACAAAAACAAAATTGCTGAAAAAGCTCAGCAGTTCTGGCAACATTTTTGAAGGCCAAAACAGTTAACGTTTAGGGTTTGAGTGCAGGGTGCTCTGTGCTTTGGATTATTTACGGGGGGGTCTGTTTTTGGGTTTCTTTACCGCATTCTATGTGTTTTATGGTTTCTTACTGGGTTCTCTGTCTTTTACATTTTACTTCCCGAGGGGCCTTTCTTCGGTTATATTTAAAGGGGTCTCTGTGCTTGAGTGTATTTACAGGGGGCTCTTTTTCACGTTTGTTTAAACGAGATTCTGCGTCGGAGATTACTTACAGAAGGCTTTGTGTTTCACAGTTAATTTACAGGGACGTCTGTGTTTTGGGAATTATTTATAGTGATCTCCGTGTTTTACAGTTAATTGAAAGGGGTCTCTGTCTTCGGGATTCGGTGCCGGAGGCTCTATGTCTTCGGTTAGGAGTAGGGCTGAAGCTCGGTTTGGTTTTGGACACAGGATTTGGTTAGTGTCGGGATGAGGCTTGCGTTATAGGGCTGAAGCTAGAGTTAGAGGTAAGGTTAGGGTCAGCGTTGGGACTGAGGGTTGTGGATTTGGGCTGAGGTTGGACTTAGGGTTGACATGAGGGTTAGCGTTCGGGCTGAATCTTGGGTTAGGGTTACGGCTAGCGTTATTTCTAAGGGTAGTATGGAACAAAGCAGCTTCGCATACCCAGAGACAGAGCTCGAGGGAGAGCAACTGCATAATCTACAGGAGACACGGGAAGTATTGTAAACTTAAGAGGTCAAATAATATTACAGATTAGTTTACAATTAAAGATTATTGTCCTGAGGGAATGCCTCATTGTCAAAGGGTCTGCCTCAGGCTGTCCCACTTTGTTCTGGGTCAGTACTGAAGGAGTGCAACATATTCAGTGAATGAAATTCAGGACTTTAACATTTCCTGTAAAAATCCTCCCTTGGTTTGACTTTCCAAAGTGCACACCGGTATCTGTATACAATTGTATTTACCAATCCTCAGCCCGCTTCCCCATCTGATCGAGAAGCCTCCATAAATTTTGATAACCTTCTTTGCTATCAATGACATCTCCTACTTTTGCATAATCCACAAACTTACTCATCATGCCTTGTACATTCACATCCAGATCATTCACATAAATAACAAATAACAAAGGTCCCAGCACCCACGCCTGTGGCACACAACTGCTGCAATACCTCGAGTGTGGACCCTTTGACAACGAGGCACTGCTTCAATACTGCAGCTCTGACAGTACTGACGATCTGACAATGAGGCACTCCCTCAGTCCGACATTCTCACAGTGCTGCAATCTTGTGGCACTCCAACAAGCCTGACCCCTTTAGAATGAGACACTGCCTCAATATTGACCCTCTCACAATAATGCACACAACAGTTCTTAGGGTGCTGCATGACCTCAGTACAGACCCTATACATGTGAGGCACTTCCTCAGTTCTCACCCACTTACAATGAGGCGCTACCTCATTCTTGACTCTCTAACTCTCCAGCAGTTCTATCCCTCTCACAGTGCTTCAGAATTGGGCTGGAACGGCTAACAGGGTCTCATTTTCCTCATTGATAGCAGGAACTGCAGATGCTGGAGAATCTGAGATAACAAGTTGGAGAGCTGGATGAACACAGCAGGCCAAGCAGCATCAGAGGAGTAGGAAGGCTGACATTTCGGGCCGAGACCCTTCTTCAGAAATGGGGGAGGGGAAGGGGGTTCTGAAATAAATAGGGAGAGAGGGGGAGGCGGATAGAAGATGCATAGAGGAGATGATAGGTGGAGAGGGGACCGACAGGTCAAAGAGACGGGAATGGAGCCAGTAAAGGTGAGTATAGGTGGGGAATTAGGGAGGAGATAGGTCAGTCCAGGGAGGACGGACAGGTCAAGGGGACGTGATGAGGTCAGTAGGTAGTACGTGGGGGTGGGGCTTGAGGTGGGAGGAGGGAATAGGTGGGAGGAAGAACAGGTTCGGGAGGCGGGGACGAGCTGCGCTGGTTTTGGGATGCGGTAGGGGGAGGGGAGATTTTGAAGCTTGTGAAGTCCACATTGATAACATTGGGCTGCAGGGTTCCCATGCGGAATATGAGTTACTGTTCCAGCGACATTCGGGTGGCATCGTTGTGGCACTGTAGGAGGCCCAGCATGGACATGTCGTCTGAGGAATGGGAGGGGGAGTTGAAATTGTTCGCGACTGGGAGGCGCAGTTGTTTAGTGCGAACCGAGCATAGGCGTTCTGCAAAGCGGTCCCCAAGCCTCCGCTTGGTTCCCCCAATGTAGAGGAGTCCACAACGGGAACACCGGATGCAGTATACCATATTAGCAGATGTGCAGGTGACAATCTGCTTGATGTGGAAAGCCTTCTTGGGGCCTGGGTTGGGGTTGAGGGGGGAGGTGTAGGGGCAGGTGTCGCAATTCCTGCGGTTGCAGGGAAAAGTGCCGGGTGTGGTGGGGCTGGAGGGGAGTGTGGAGCGGACAAGAGAGTCACGGACTGAGTCGTCCCTCCATAAAACAGATAAGGGTGGGGAGGGAAAAATGCCTTTGGTGCTGGGGTCGGATTGCAGATGTCAGAAGTGCTGGCGATGCTGCCAGACCTGCTGAGCTTTTCCAGCAACTATGTTTTTGCTCCCGATTTTGATGCATTCGCAGTTCCTTTAGTTTTTAATGTGTTTTAGTGATTATGTACAGGAGGCTCTGTATTTCAGCGTTTATACCCTGGGGCTCCAGTGTTTTAGGGTTCGTTTATCAGGGGCTGATGAAGTTGTTTTGACCAACATGCTTATTACAGTGAGATAAGCATATCAGAAGACTAAAATCTCACCTTCACCAGATGACCTAAATTTTGATGCTGGTTAAAAAAAAAATGCTTATTTCAGCGAGTTAAGCACCTCAGAAGCTAAAAATCTGAACTTCACAAAATGACATAATTTTTTTCTGTTCGTTTGACTAAAATGCTTATTTAAGCGAGTTAAGCACTTCAGAAAATAAAAATCTCAACTTCACCAAATGAGTCAACTTTTGATGATGTTTTGACTATCTTTTTGACTTACTTCAGCGAGATAAGCATATCAGAAGACCAAAATCTCAATTTCACCAAGACACTCAACTTTTGATGCAGGTTTGACTAAAATGCTTATTTCAGTGAGATAAGCACTTCAGAAGTCAAAAATCTCAACTTCACGAAATGACTTCAATGTTGATGCTGTTTTGACTAACATGCTTATTTCAATCAGATAAGCACGACAGAAAATCAAAATCTGAACTTCACCAAATGACTCAAGTTTTGATGTTGGTTTGACTGACACGATTATTTGAGTGAGATAAGCACTTCAGAAATCAAAAATCTCAACTTCACCGTCTGACGTAATTTTTGATGGAGTTTTGACTAACATGCTTATTCAACTCAGATAAGCACTTCAGTAGACCAAATTCTCACTTCTCCAAAAATGTTAGTTTTTGATGTGGGTTTGAATGACATGCTTATTTCATGAGGGAAGCACTTCATAAGATCAAAATCTAAACTTCACAAAATGACTCAACT
>NW_025969321.1:5200-15760 GCF_021869965.1 Rhincodon typus
AAAATCTCAACGTCAACAAATGACTTTATTTTTGATGCTGTTTTGACTCACATGCTTATTTCACTCTGGTAATCACATCGATCGACCACTGTCTCAACTTTACCAAATGAGTTGGTTTTTGATGCTGTTTTGACTAACATGCTTATTTCAGTGAGATGAGCACTTCAGAAAACCAAAATCTGAACTTCACAAAATGACTCAAGTTTTGATGTTGTTTTGACTAAGGTGCTTAATGCAGCGAGATAAGAATATCAGAAGACTAAAATCTCAACCTCACCAAAGGACCTAACTTGTAATGCTGTTTTGACTAACATGCTTATTTCCATGAGATGAGCAATTCAGAAAACCAAAATCTGAACTTCACAAAATGACTCAAGTTTTGATGTTGGTTTGACTGACATGATTATTTGAGTGAGATAAGCACTTCAGAAGTAAAAAATCTCAACTTCACCAAAGGACCTAACTTTGTACGCTAGTTGGACTAATATGCTTATTTCAGCGAGATAAGCCCTTCAGAAATCAAAAGTCTCAACTTCACCATCTGACTTAATATTTGATGCTGTTGTGACGAACATGCTTAATTCACTCAGATAAGCACTTCAGAAGACCAATATCTGATTTCAACAAATGAGTTAGTTTTTCATGTTGGTTTGAATGACATGCTTATTTCAGGAGGTAAGCATTTCAGAAGACCAAAATATCACCTTCACCAAATGACTCAAATTTTGATGTTGTTTTGACTAACATGCTTATTTCAGCGAGTTAAGCACTTCAGAAGGCTGAAACTTCAACTTCACCAAATGACACAACTTTTGATGCTGGTTGGTTCAAAATGCTTATGGTCGCAAGTTAAGCTCTGAAGAACACCAAAACCTGAACTTCACCAAATGACTCAAATTTTGATGTTGGTTTGACTGACATGCTTATTTCAATGAATTAAGCACTGCAGAAGTCAAAAATCTCAACGTCTACAAATGCCTGAATTTTTGATGCTGTTTTGTCAAACATGCTTGTTTCGCTCAGATAAGCACATCGGAAGACCAATATCTGAACTTCACCAAATGCGTTAGTTTTTAATGTTGTTTTGAATGACATGGTTAATTCATGGCGATAAGCACATCTGAAGATCAAAATCTCAACTTCACTTAAACACTCAACTTTTGATGTGGTTATGACAAAAATGCTCATTTCAGTGAGATAAGCACATCACAAAACCAAAATCACAACTTCCCCAAACGACTCAACATCTGACGTTGTTTTGAACAACATGCATATTTGAGTGAGATAAGCACTTCTGAAGGCAAAAATCTCAACTTCACCAAAAGACTCTATTTTTGATGTTGTTGTGACTAACGTTCTTATTTCAGTTAGAGAAGCATATCGGAAGACTAAAATCGCAACCTCACTAAATCACTCAACTTTTGATGCTGGTATGACAAAAAATGATTATTTCAGTGAGATAAGCACTTCAAAAGTCAAAAATCTGAACTTTACCTCATGACTTAATTTTTAATGTTGTTTTGACAAACATGTTTATTTCAGTGAGATAAGCACTTCAGAAAACCAAAACCTGAATTTCACCAAATGAATCAAGTTTTGATGTTGGTTTGACTAACACGCTTATTTCAGCGATTTAAGCACTTCAGAGGCTGAAATCTCAACTTCACCAAATGACTCAACTTTTGATGCTGGTTGGAATAAAATGCTTATTTCAGCGAGTTAAGCTCTTCAGCAGACCAAAATCTGAATTTCACCAAGACACTCAACTTTTGATGCTGGTTTGACTAAAATGCTCATTTCAGCGAGATAAGCATATTAGAAGACTAAAATCTCAACTTCACCAAAGGACCTAACTATTGATGTTGATTTGACTAAAATGCTTGTTTCAGTGAGATGAGCACTTCAGCATTCAAAAATTTCATCTTCACCAAATTTCTTCAATGTTGATGCTGTTTTGACTAACATTGTTATTTCACTCAGATAAGCACTTCAGAAGACCAAAATCTGAACTTCACCAAATGTCACAAGTTTTGATGTTGGTAAGACTAACATACTTATGTGAGTCTGATAAGCAAGTCAGAAGTCAAAAATCTCAACTTCACCAAATGATTTAATTTTTCATGCTGTTTAGACTAACATGCTTATTACAGTGAGACAAGCACTTCAGAAAACCAAAATCTGAACTTCACCAACTGACTCAAGTTTTGATGTTGGTTTAACTAACACACTTATTTCAGCGATTTAAGCACTTCAGAGGCTGAAATCTCAACTTCACCAAATGACTCAACTTTTGATGCTGGTTGGAATAAAATGCTTATTTCAGCGAGTTAAGCTCTTCAGTAGACCAAAATCTGAATTTCACCAAATGAATCAAGTTTTGATGTTGGTTTGACTAACATGCTTATTTCAGTGAGATAAGCACTTCAGAAGAACAAAATCTGAATTTCACTAAATGACTCAAACTTTGACGTTGGATTGACTAACAGGCTTACTCCAGTGTAATAAGCACTTCAGAAGTGAAGAATCGCGACTGCACCAAATGACTCAACTTTTGATTTTGTTTTGAGTAACATGCATAATTGAGTGAGATAAGCACTTCAGAAGGCCAAAATAAGAACTTCACCAAATGACTCAATTTTTCATGTTGCTTAGACTAACATGCTGACTCGAGTGAGATGAGCACTTCAGAAGTCAAAAATCTCAACTTCACCAAATGACTTAATTTTTATTGCTGTTTTGACTAACATGCTTATTTCAGTGAGAAAAGCACTTGAGAAATCAAAAATCTCAACTTCACCAAATGACTCAACTTTTGGTATTGTTTTGACTAACGTGCTTACTTCAGCGAGATAAGCATATCAGAAGACTAAAATCTCACCTTCACCAGATAACCTAACTTTTGATGCTGTTTAAATTAAAATGCTTATTTCAGCGAGTTAAGCACCTCAGAAGCCAAAAATCTGAACTTCATCAAATGACTTGATTTTTCATTCTGTTTGGACTAACATGCTTATTTCTGCGAGTTAAGCACTTCAGAAGATTAAATCTGAACTTCATCATATGACAATTTTTTTTATGTTCCTTTGACTATCATGCTTAGAGTAGTAAGGGGGTGGAATGCCCTGCCTGCAAAAATAGTAGACTCGCCAACTTTAAGGGCATTTAAATGGTCATTGGATAAACATATGGATGATAATGGAATCGTTTAGGTTAGATGGGCTTCAGATTGGTTTCACAGGTCGGCGCAACATCGAGGGCCGAAGGGCCTGTACTGCGCTGTAATGTTCTATGTTCTATGTTCTATCATGCTTATTTCAGCGAGGTAAGCACTTCAGAAGATCAAAATCGCAACTTCAACAAATGACTCAACTTCTGATGTTGTTTGACTAACGTGCTTGTTTCAGCGAGTTACGCATATCAGAAGAGCACAATCTCAATTTCACCAAGACACTCAAGTTTTGATGTTGGTTTTAATAAAATGCTTATTTCAGCGAGATAAGCATATCAGAAGACGAAAACCTCAACTTCACCAAAATACCTAACTTTTGATGCTGATTTGACTAAAATGTTTGTTTCAGTGAGATAAGCACTTCAGAAGTCAAAAATCTCAACTTCGCCAAATGAATTCAATGCTGATGCTGTTTTGACTAAAATGCTTATTTCAGTGCGAAAAGCACTTCAGAAAACCAAAATCTGAACTTCACCAAATGACTCAAGTATTGATATTGGTTTGACTAACATGATTATTTGAGTGAGATAAGCACTCCAGAAGTCTAAAATCTCAACTTCCCCAATGGACATAACATTGGACGCCGGGTGGAATAAAATGCTTATTTCAGTGAGATAAGCACTTCAGAAATAAAAAAATCTCAACGTCACCATCTGAATTTATTTTTGATGCTGTTTTAACTGACATGCTTCTTTAACTCAGATGAGCATTTCAGAAGATCAATATCACAATTCAACAAAAATGTTAGTTTTTGATGTTGGTTTCAATGACATGCTTATTGCATTGAGATAAGCCGTTCAGAAGTCCTTAACTCGCTGAAATAAACATGTTAGTCAAAATAACATCAAAAGTTAAGTCATTTGGTGAAGTTGAGAATTTTGATTTCTGAAGTGCTTTTCTCACTGAAATAAGCATGTTAGACAAATCAACATCAAAACTTGAGTCATTTAGTGAAGTTCAGATTTTGGTTTTCAGAAGTGCTTATCTGAGTGAAATAAGCATGTCAGTCAGAACAGCATAAAAAATTAAGTCATTCGCTGAAGTTCAGATTTTGATCTTCTGAAGTGCTTTTCCCACTGAAATAACCATGTTAGTCAATAGAGCATCAAAAGTTGAGTGTCCTGTTGAAGTTGAGATTTTGGTCTTCTGCTGTGCTTATCTCGCTAAAATAAGCACGTCAGTCAAAGCAAGATCAAAAGTTGTGTCATTTGATGAAGTTGAGATTTTGATCTTCTGAAGTGCTTACCTCGCTGAAATAAGAATTTTAATCCAACCACCATCAAAAGTTAGGTCATTTGGTGAATTTGAGGTTTTATACTTCTGATAGGCTTATATCGCTGAAGGAAGTACGTTCGTCAAAACAGCATCAATCATTCAGTCATTTGGTGAAGTTGAGATTTTTGACTTCTGAAGTGCTTATTTCACTCAAATAAGCATGTTAGCCAAAGAAACATCAAAACTTGAGTCAATTTGTGAACTTCAGATTTTGTTCTTCTGAATTGCTTAACTCGCTGAAATAAGCATTTAAATCCAACCAGCATCAAATGTTGAGTCATTTGTGGAAGATGAGACTTTAGCCTTCTGAAGTGCTTAATTCGCTGAAATAAGCATGTTAGTCAAAACAACATCAAAAGTTGAGTCCTGTGATGATGTTGATATTTTGATCATCTGACGTGCTTATTTCAATGAACTAAGGATGTCATTCAAACCAACATCAACAACTAACTCATCTGGTGAAGTTCAGATCTTGGTCTTCTGATGTGCTTATCTGAGTGAAATAAGCATGTTAGTTAAAACAGCATCAAAAAATTAAGTTGCTGATGTTGAGATTTTTGACTTCTGAAGTGCTTAAATCGCAGAAACAAGCATGTTAGTCAAACCAACATCAAAACTTGAGTCATTTGGTGAGGTTCAGATGTTGGTTTTCTGAAGTGCTTATCTCCCTGAAATAAGCATGTTGGTAAAAACAGCATTAAAAGTTAAGTCATTTGGTGAAGTTGAGATTTTTGAATTCTGAAGTGCTTATCTCTCTCAAAGAAGCATGTTAGTCTAACCAACATGAAAACTTGAGTCATTTGGTGAAGTTCTTATTTTGGCCTTCTGAAGTGCTTATCTCACTCAAATATGCATGTTACTCAAAACAACATCAAAAGTTGAGTCATTTGGTGAAGTCGAGATTTGAGTGCTTATTTAACTGGAGGAAGCCTGTTAGTCAATACAGCATCAAAATTTGAGTCACTCAGTGAAGTTCAGATCTTGGTCTTATGAAGTGCGTTTCCCACTGAAATAAGCACGTCAGTCAAAACAGCATAAAAAGTTGAGTGTCTTTTTGTGAAGTTGAGATTTTGATCTTCTGAAGTGCTTATCTCGCTGAAATAAGCATTTTAATCCAAACATCATTCAAAATTAAATGATTTGGTGAAGTTGAGATTTTTTGCCTTCTGAACTGCTTAACTCGCTGAAATAAGCATGTGATTCAAAACAAAATCAAAAGTTGAGTCATATGGTGACGTTGAGATTTTTAACTTCTGAAGTTCTTATCTCACTCAAACGAGCATGTTAGTCAAAAAAAAAGCATTAAAAACTGAGTCATTTGGTGAAGTTCAAATTTTTCACTGCTGAAGTGCTTATCTGACTCAAATAAGCATGTTAGTCTAACCAACAGCAAAACTTGAGTCATTTGGTGAAGTTCAGATTTTGGTTTCCTGAAGTGCTTATCTTACTGAAATAAGCATGTTACTCAAAACAACATCAAAACTTGAGTCATTTGGTGAAGTTGAGATTCTTCACTTCTGAAGTGCTTATCTCTCTCAAATAAGAATTTTAATCCAACCAGCATCAAAAGTTAGGTCATTTGGTGAATTTGAGATTGTATATTTCTGATATGCTTATCTCGCTAAAATAAGCACGTTAGTCAAAACAGCATCAGTAATTAAGTCATTTGGTGAAGTTGAGATTTTTGACTTCTGAAGTGCTTATTTTACACAAATAAGCATGACAGCCAAAGAAACATCAAAACTTGAGTCAATTTGTGAAGTTCATATTTTGTTCTTCTGAAGTGCTTAACTCGCTGAAATAAGCATTTTAATCCAACCAACATCAAAAGTTGAGTATTTTTTGAAGT
Source organism: Rhincodon typus (assembly GCF_021869965.1). Lineage (NCBI taxonomy): Eukaryota > Metazoa > Chordata > Chondrichthyes > Orectolobiformes > Rhincodontidae > Rhincodon > Rhincodon typus. The sequence continues at coordinate 11,554 of NW_025969321.1, forward strand.
TGCGATTTTAGCCCTTTCAACTGCTTAACTCGCTGAAATAAGCATGTTAGTCAAAACAACATCAAAAGTTGAGTCATTTGGTGATGTTGATATTTTGATCATCTGAAGTGCTTATCTCAAAAAAATTAAGCATGTCATTGAAACCAACAGCAAAAAGTAACTCATTTGGTGAAGTTCAGATCTTGGTCTTCTGATGTGCTTAACTGAGTGAAATAAGCAAGTTATTCAAAACAGCATCAAAAATTAAGTCATTTGTTGACGTTGAGATATTTGACTTCTGAAGCGCTTAAATCGCAGAAACAAGCATGCTCAAACCAACATCAAAACTTGATTAATTTGGTGACGTTCAGATTTTGGATGTCTGAAGTGCTTATCTTGCTGAAATAAGCATGATGTCAAAACAGCATAAAAAGTTGAGTGTCTTTTTGAAGTTGAGACTTTTTCTCTTCTGCTATGCTTATCTCGCTGAAATAAGCATTTTAATCCAAACAGCATTAAAAATTAAATGATTTGGTGAAGTTGCGATTTTTGCCTTCTGAACTGCTTAACTCGCTGAAATAAGCATGTTATTCAAAACAACATCGAAAGTTGAGTCATTTGGCGAAGTTGAGGTTTTTGATTTCTGAAGTGCTCACCTTACGGAAATAAGCATGTTAGTCAAAACAGTATGAAAAATTAATTCATTTGGTGAAGTTGAGATTTTTGTCTTCTGAAGTGCTTATCTGACTCAAACAAACACTTTAGTCAAACCAGCATCAAAAATTGAGTGTTTTGGTGAAATTGAGATTTCGGTCCTCTGATATGCTTAGTCGGTGAAATAAGCACGTCACTTAAAACTAAATCACAACTTGAGTCATTTGGTGAAGTTCAGACTTTGGACTTCTGAAGTGCTTATCTGAGTGAAATAAGCATGTCAGTCAAAACAGCATCAACTTTTAATCCTTTGGTGAAGTGGAGATTTTAGTCTTCTGATATTCTTATCTTGCTGAAATAAGCATTTTAGTCAAACTAACATCAAAAGCTGAGTTATTTGGTGAAGCTGAGATTTTGATCTTCTGAAGTGCTCAACTCGCTGAAATAAGCATGTTAGTCAAAGCAGCATGAAAAATAAAGTCATTTGGAGAAGATCAGATCTCGGTTTTCTGAAGTGCTTATCTTACTGAAATAAGCATGTTACTCAAAACAACATCAAAAGTTGAGTCATTTGGTGAAGTCGAGACTCTTCACCTCTGAAGTGTTTATTTCACTGGAGGAAGCCTGTTCGTCAATCCAACACCAAAATTTGAGTCATTCAGTGACGTTCAGATTTTGGTCTTCTGAAGTGCTTTCCCACTGAAATAAGCATGTTCGTCACAACAGCATCAAAAGTTGAGTGTCTTGTTGAAGTTGAGATTTTGGTCTTCTGCTATTCTTATCTCGCTGAAATAAGCACGTTAGTCAAAACAACATCAAATGTTGAGTCATTTGGTGAAGTTGAGATTTTTGATTTCTGAAGTGGTTATCTCACTAAACAAAGCATGTTATTCAAACAAACATAAAAAAAAACACATTTGTTGAAGTTGAGATATTGGTCTTCTGAAATGCTTATCTGAGTGAAATATGCATTTTACCAAAACAGCATCAAAAATTATTTCATTTGTAGCAGTTGAGGTTTTAGTCTTCTGATATGCTTATCTCGCTGAAATAAGCACGTTTGTCAAAACAACATCAAAAGTTGAGTGATTTGGTGATGTTGAGATTTTTGATTTCTGAACTCCTTATCTGACTCAAATAATCATGTTCGCTAAAACAACATTAAAAATTGAGTCATTTGGTGAAATTCAGATTTTAGTCTTCTCAAGTGCTTATCTGAGTGAAATAAGCAAGTTCGTCAAAACAGCATCAACTTTTAAGTCCTTTGGTGAAGTTGAGATTTTAGAATTCTGATATTCTTATCTTGCTGAAATAAGCATTTTAGTCAAACTAACATCAAAAGCTGAGTTATTTGGTGAAGCTGAGATTTTGATCTTCTGAAGTGCTTAACTTGCTGAAATAAGTATGTTAGTCACACGAACATCAAAACTTGAGTCATTTCGTGAGGTTCAGATTTTGGTTTTCAGAAGTGCTTATCTTACTGAAATAAGCATGTTCGTCAAAACAGCATGAAAATTTAAGTCATTTGGTGAAGTTGAGATTTTAGTCATCTGATATGCTTATCTCGCTGAAATAAGCACGTTAGTCAAAACAACATCGAAAGTTGACTCATTCGGTGAAGTGGAGATTTTTGACTTCTGAAATGCTTATCTCACTCAAATGAGCATGTTAGTCCAACTATCATCAAAACCAGAGTCATTTTGCGAAGTCCAGGTTTTGGTGTTCTGCAGAGCTTAACTGGCTGAAATAAGGATGTTATTCAAAACAACATCAAAAGTTGAGTCATTTGTAGAAGTTCAGATTTTAGTCTTCTCAAGTGCTCACCTCACTGAAATAAGCATTTTAGTCCAACCAGCGTCCAAAGTTATGTTCATAGGTGAATTTGAGATTTTTGACTTCTGAAGTGCTTATCTCTCTCAAATAAGAATTTTAATACAACCAGCATCAAAAGTTAGGTCATTTGGTGAATTTGAGATTTTATATTTCTGATATGCTTATCTCGCTGAAATAAACACGTTAGTCAAAACAGCATCAGTAATTAAGTCATTTGGTGAAGTTGAGATTTTTGACTTCTGAAGTGCTTATTTCACACAAATAAGCATGATAGCCAAAGAAACATCAAAACTTGAGTCAATTTGTGAAGTTCATATTTTGTTCTTCTGAAGTGCTTAACTCGCTGAAATAAGCATTTTAATCCAACCAACATCAAATGTTGAGCATTTTTTGAAGTTGAGATTTTAGCCTCTTGAATTGCTTAACTCGCTCAAATAAGCATGTTAGTCAAAACAACATCAAAAGTTGAGTCATTTGTTGATGTTGATATTTTGATCATCTGAAGTGCTTATCTCAAAAAAAATATAAGCATGTCATTTAAACCAACAACAAAAACTAACTCATTTGGTGAAGTTCATATCTTGGTCTTCTGATGTGCTTAACTGAGTGAAATAAGCATGTTAGTCAAAACAGCATCAAAAATTAAGTCATTTGTTGACGTTGAGATATTTGACTTCTGAAGTGCTTAAATCGCAGAAACAAGCATGCGAGTCAAACCAACATCAAAATTTGAGTAATTTGGTGACTTTCAGAATTTGGATGTCTGAAGTGCTTATCTTACTGAAATAAGCATGATGTCAAAACAGCATAAAAAGTTGAGTGTCTTTTTGAAGTTGAGACTTTGCTCTTCTGCTATGCTTATCTCGCTGAAATAAGCATTTTATTTCAACCAGCATGAAAAGTTGAGACATTTGGTGAAGTTGAGATTTTTGACTTCTGAAGTGCTTATCTCACTCAAATAAGCATTTTAGTCTAACAAGCATCAAAAATCAAATCATTTGGTGAAGTTGAGATTTTTGACTTCCGTAGTCCTCTTCTCACTGAAATAAGCATTTAAGTCAAACCAGCATCAAAACTTATGTCCTTTGGTGTAGTTGAGATTTTAGTTTTCTGATATGCTTATCTCATTCAAATAATCATGACAGTCAAACCAACATCAAAACTTGAGTTATTTGGTGAAGTTGAGATTTCGGTCCTCTGATATGCTTATGTCGCTGAAATAAGCACGTCAGTCAAAACTAAATCACAACTTGAGTCATTTGTTGAAGTTGAGATTTTGATCTTCTGAAGTGCTTCACTCGCTGAAACAAGCATGTTAGTAAAACCAACATCAAAACTTGAGTCAGTTGGTGAAGTTCAGATTTTGGTTTTCTGAAGTGCTTATCTCGCTGAAATAAGCATGTTACTCAAAACAACATCAAAACTTGAGTCATTTTGGTGAAGCTGAGATTTTGATCATCTGAAGTGCTTCACTCATTGAAATAAGCATGTTAGTAAAACCAACATCAAAACTTGAGTCAGTTGGTGAAGTTCAGATTTTGGTCTTCTGAAGTGCTTATCTCGCTGAAATAAGCACGTTAGTCAAACTCACATCAAAAGTTGAGTCATTTGCTGAAGCTGAGATTTTGATCTTCTGAAGTGCTTCACTCACTGAAATAAGCATGTGAGTAAAACCAACATCAAAACTTGAGTCAACAAGGTGCAGGGCTGGATGAACACAGCAGGCCAAGCAGCATCATAG
>NW_025969322.1:0-15758 GCF_021869965.1 Rhincodon typus
TCTCATCATCTTGTACACCTCTATCAAGTCACCTCTCATCCTTCTTCGCTGCAATGAAAAAAGCCCTAGCTCCCTCAACCTTTCCTCATAAGACCTGCCCTCCAGTCCAGGCAGCATCCTGGTAAATCTCCTCTGCACCCTCTCTAAAGCTTTCACATCCTTCCTATAATGAGGTGACCAGAACTGAACACAATATTCCAAGTGTGGTCTAACCAGAGTTTTATAGAGCTGCAGCATAACCTCACGGCTCTTAAACTCAATTCCCCTGCCAGTAAAGCCAACACACCGGACGCCTTCTTTACAACCCTATCAACTTGGGTTGCAATTTTGAGGAATCTATGGAAGTGGACCTCAAGATCCCTCTGTTCCTCCACACTGCCAAGAATCCTGTCATTAACCCTATATTCTGCATTCAAATTCGACCTTCCAAAATGAATCACTTCACACTTGTCTGGGTTGAATTACATCTGCCACTTCTTTGCTCAGCTCTGCGTCCTGTCAATGTCCTGTTGCAACCTACAACAGCCCTCCATGCTGTCCACAACTCCACCAATCTTCGTGTCATCGGCAAACTTACTAACCCACCCTTCCACTTCCTCATCAATAAAGATGTATAAATTTATAAAGATCACAAAGAGCAGAGGTTCCAGGACAGATCCCTGTGGAACACCACTGGTCACCGAGCTCCAGGCTGAATACTTTCCAGCTATTACCACCCTCTGTCTTCTATTGGACAGCCGGTTTTATGTCCAGACAGCCAAATTTCCCTGAATCCCATGCCTCCTTACTTTCTGAATGAGCCTACCATGTGGAACCTTACCGAATGCCCTGCTAAAATCCATATACACCACATCCCCTGCTCTACCTTCATCGATGTGTTTTGTCACATCCTCAAAGAATTCAGTAAGGCTTGTGAGGCATGACTTGCCCCTCACAAAGCCATGCTGACTATTTCTAGTTAAACTGTGCTTTTCCAAATAATCATAAATACTGTCTCTCAGAATCCTCTCCTATAATATGCCCACCACAGAAGTAAGACTGATTGGTTTGTAATTTCCAGGATTATCCCTATTCCCTTTCTTGAACAAGGGAATGACATTTGCCACCCTCCAATCTTCTGGCACTACTCCAGTGGACAGTGAGGACGCAAAGATCATTGCCAAAGGGGCAGCAATCTCTTCCCTCGCTTCCCATAGTAACCTTGGATATATCCCGTCAGGCCCAGGGGACTTATCTGTCCCCTTGTTTTTCAAGATTTCTAGCACATCCTCCTTCCTAACAACAACCTGTTGAGCATATCTGCCTGTTTCATGCTGTCCTCACAAACGTCAAGGTCCCTCTCACTGGTGAATACTGAAGCAAAGTATTCATTAAGGACCTCCCCAACCTCCTGTAACTCCACACACAAGTTCTCTCAACTATCCCTGATTGGTCCTACCCTCAGTCTGACCATCCTCTTGTTCCTCACATAAGTATAGAAAGCCTTGGGGGTTTTCCTTGATCCTACCCACCAAGGTTTTCTCATACCCCCTTCTAGCTCTCCTAAATCCATTATTCAGTTCTTTCCTGGCTACCTTGTAGACCTCTAGAGCCCTGTCCGATCCTTGCTTCCTGAACCTTAAGTAAGCTTCCTTCTTCCTCTTGACTAGGTGTTCAACATGACTCGTCATCCAAGGTTCCTTCACCTTACCATCCTTTCCTTGCCTCAATGGGACAAACCTATCCAGTAGCTGTAGCAACTGCTCTCTAAACAACCTCCACATTTCTGTTGTGCATTTCCCTGAGAATATCTGATCCCAATTTATGCTCCGTTGTTCTTGCCTAATAGCATTGCAATTCCCCCTCCCCCAATTACATACTTTCCCATACCGTCTGCTCCTATCCCTCTCCATGACTATAATAAAAGTCAGGGAGTTGTGATCACTATCACCGAAATGCTCTCCCACTGAGAGATGTGACACCTGACCTGGTTCATTGCCAAGCACCAAATCCAATATGGCCTATCTACATATTGAGTCAGAAATCCTTCCTGGACACACCTGACAAAATCTGCTCCATTCAAACTATTTGCATTTAGGAGGTTCCAGTCTATATTAGGGAAGTTGAAGTCGCCCATGACAACAACCCTATTACTTCTGCACCTTTCCACAATCTGTCTCCCAATCTGTTCCTCAGTGTCTCTGTTGCTATTGGGGGATCAAGAGAAAACTCCCACTAAAGTGACTGCTCCTTTCCTGTTTCTGACTTCCACACATACCGACTCAGTGGACAAACCCTCCTCCATGACCTCCCTTTCTGCAGCTGTGATACCATCCCTGATTAGCAATGCCACTCCCCCAACTTTTTTTACCTCCCTCCCTATTTCTTTTGAAATATCTATACCCTGGAACATCCAACAACTATTCCTGCCCCTGTGTTATCCAAGTCTCTGTAATGGCTACAACATCGTAGTTCCAAGTACTGATCCATGCTCTAAGTTCGTCACCCTTATTCCTGACACTTCTTGCATTGAAGTAGACACACCTCAACCCATCGCACTGTCTGCCACTTTGCTCTATCGACTGCTTGTCCTTCCTCATAGGCTCTCTGCTTGCTCTATCTGTCTGTACACTGGCTACCCCATCCTCTGATCTGCAGCTCCGGTTCCCATCCCCCTGCCAACTAGTTTAAACCCTCCCGAAGAACTCTAGCAAACCTTCCGTCCAGGATGTTGGTGCCTCTCCAGTTCAGGTGCAATCCGTCCTTCCTGCAAGGGTCCCACCTTCCCCAGAAAGTATCCCAATGATCCACAAACCTAAAGCCCTCCTCCGACACCAGCTCTGTAGCCACGTGCTCAGCTGCGCTGTCTCTCTGTTTCTAGCCTCACTAACCCGTGGCACCAGTAGTAATCCTGAGATTACTACTCTACTCGTCCTAGCTTTCAGCTTCCATCCTAACTCCCAGTAATCACTCTTCAGGTCCTCATCCCACTTCCTAGCTATGTCATTGGTACCGATGTGTACCACGACTACTGGCTGCTCTCCCTCCCCCTTAAGAATCCAGAAGAACCGATCCGAGACATCCCTGACCCCGGCACCCGGGGGGCAACATACCATCCGGGAGCCTCGCTCGGTACCACAGAATCTCCTGTCTGTTCCCCTAACTAGTGAATCTCCTATCACTATCGCTCTCCTATTCTCCCCGCTTCCTTTCTGAGCCACAGAGCCAGGCTCAGTGCCAGAGACCTGGCCGCTATAGCTTTCCCCTGGTAGGTCGTCTCCCCAACAGTCTCCAAAGTGGTATACTTATTATTGAGGGGAATGACCACAGGGGATCCCTGCACTGTCTGCCTATTCCCTTTCCCCCTCCTGACAGTCACTCAGTTACCTTTGTCCTGTACCTTGCGTGTGACCACCTCCTTATAACTCCTCTCTGTCACCTCCTGAGCCTCCCGAATGATCATTGTTCCCTAACACAGTTTTTGAGGAGCTGGAGTTGGGTGCACTTCTCGCAGGTGAAGTCAGAGGGGACACCAGCAGTGACCCTTACCTCCCACATCCTGCAAGAGGAGCATGCAACTGCCCTATCTTCCATTCCTTCTACTCTAAATTTCCAGAAGAATAAAGAAATAAAAACCTTATCTTACCGATCCTCCACACAGTCTTTTTTTTGGTTAGAGGAGGAGAATGGGTGGGAGACACTACACATGTAGTGTTTCGGGTTTAGCTAATGCCTGAATATATTAGCTCACTTTTCCTGGCTCGCGCTCTCACCATTCCCGACGCCGAAAGCAAGAAGGCCGCTGCTTCACGAGGTAAGTTTTTATAAAGAAAAGCTTACCTTCACATCCTAACAATCAGAACAATACCTTTTAATGTATTCTCTCTGGCTTTTGCTGGTCAGCAGCCAATCCAAGTCCTGTCTTTGGTCACTCTCCCAGTCCAAGTCCTACCCTTGCCACCAACTGAAGCCTCCCCCCAATCCCCAACCCATCACCACCAGCTCTTCCAACAATACAGACTTCAGAGTCTCATGCAACCAGGGTACTGCCACCAAAGTCATCACAGCCAATGGGGCATAAAGGTCAGTCACTTGTCTCCAGCACATCTACCAGCGAGGGCTAACATCATGCTGCTGCCGCCAGAGAAGAATCCTGAAATCGCTACATAGTCCCAAAGAAGTGTTCACGGGTGTCTTGCTCCTTTGAGACATCTGGCCTTAGTTTTGTGTTATGTGAATAGAAAAGAGTTACCTTTCTGGGTGCATTTGTGCATTATTTCTGTCTGATGTAATGGTTTTAGTTTTCTTAGCAATTTTGTGGGAATTTGTGTTTATGTGGATCTTATGGCTGTACCTTTTTTGGTGACTCATGTTTCTCTTACACAGCATTGATGTTCATGAAAGGGAGCTACAGGGAAAGGGCCAAGAGAGACAAAGTTGTTACTGTATTGGAGAACCCCTGCTACTGGAAGTGTCCAAATATCAGAGCATCTGCTATCTTCCGACATCTACTCCTCTCAAGAACTGGCTTGCACAGCTACCTCACCCTCCTCTATATTTTACATGATATCACAGCACTGTCCTGTGTCCATGAATTCATCTTCTCCATGCTCCCTCCCCTTGGATGGCAGCTTGACAACATACAGCAAACAACAACTGTAGGGGCACTATGTCTGGTCCATAATTGGAGAGTGCTACTTGAATGAATCAGACTTCCGGATCAAACGTTGAACAGATAAATGGCCTGCTCTATTGATGTCCCTGGTTGATGTATGGCTACCTTATTAGGCCTAGACTGTATCTCCAGCCATGAATTTCCTACTGGAAGCATCAGCCATTTTTTAAACAGATATCTTTTGTCACCGAACAGCCATCCACCCGATGATATAAAACAAAGAACTGCGGATGTTGAAGATCTGAAACAAAAGCTGAAATTGCTGGAGAAACTCGGCAGGTCTGGTAGCATCTGAAGAAGGGTCACTGGACTCAACATTCACTCTGCATTCTCTTCACAGATGGTGCCAGACGTGCTGTGTTTCTCCAGCAATTTATGTTTTTGCATTCTTCTAATGATTCTGGGCCTGTAAACATTACTGGTGCCTGAGAGTGTCTAAGAATGTATCTGTCATGGCTAGTTCCTGGGTAAGGTGCATTATTCTTAGTGATTGCGTGCAATCTAAATATTGGTAGAGAGAGATGTCCTTTTCTGCTAATGACTGAATGCCCCTGGCTATCCTATTGGAGCTTCTATGGCTACGTGAGTGCAATCAATTGCTCTTTGTATCCATGTGAAACCAACTATGACTGCAGAGCCTCTGGCTGTATCAACTTAATTTGCAGTGTTGGATTCAAAAGATATATAATGATAGGCATGTTCAAACATGGCACCAGTGAAGACTTTAGTGCAGCAATAGGCTGTGCACTGAGTTACCCCACTAAAACTTCCACACATTGCAAGCAAAGAACTATAAATGAAGAAGTTCAATGCCACTGTGATTCTCCCATGTTATGATGTGGTAACATTTGATTGCAGTCAATTGGCTTCTAAACAAGAGTAAAAGCTTGTTAATTAACTCTTTAAACATGCCAAGCAAGCTGCCAATTTCAGGTATTATTGTGTGATGGTTCATGCCGCTGGAGTTTACACATGCAGAGGACTACGGTAGTCAGTCCCTCATTGCAAATGTAAAATTCAGTTTGAAATATTCCACAGCACAGGGAAATTTACCAATGTCCTGCCAACATTTTATCCCTCAACTTAGATTGAAAAGTGAATGATCAGCCATTTGTCTCATTGCTGTTTGTAGGGCCAGGTTGTGCATTAATTGACCACCATGTTACCTACATTGCAATAGTTATTACGTATCAAAAATGCTTCACTGGCTGTGAAATGTTTTGGGATGTCCTGAAATCATGAAAGGCACTATATATGCAAGTCTATCTTTATTTCTTAAATCCTTTATTTCCTAAACATTTATCTGTTTCAGTACATCAGTATTTGGAATTTGTTTATATAAACACCTCTTCCATTCATGTTTCTATCTACTTGATGCTGGGATTTTTATGATGCATAAAGTTTTTCACGTTTCTGTTCATCGTCGATTAAGTAGACAACACTGAATTCACTAATGCTGTGATATGGTTTTGCATTTGTCTCTCATACTTTGAGTGTTCCAAAGGTTTTGCAACATTTCATCATTAAAAAAATCCTTTCTGTTGGCATTGCATCATTCAGGGCTACTACTGAATACTTTAGAGTTAGATTAATGAATGTCTGATATTCATAATCATTAAATGGCTTGTCACTTTCTTATGAAGGGTTAAAGTCTCATTTTCATAAGGATGCATGTTGATTGATTTCGCATGTCAGAAATTGCATGTTTCATTAAAAGGGACATTACTATTATTTTCTTTGATTTGGTACAACTCAGATAAATAAAAGGACATTTTCCCTATTTTGAAACAAATTAAGCTTCTACACTTGACCAGGATTCCAAGAGACATTTTATCTGCTGAAAAGACTGAGCTTTCACTTACAGCCAGATTAGCTCTGAACTCAGACCATTTTCCAGTGTTAGTTCATTATAATAATATTGCACAAGGTCCTAACATCTGCCAATGGAAGGCCACGACTGCAGAATTTCAAGTGATAAAGCAGTTTAAAGAGAAAGGTCTCAGAAATAAGGCTTTATAATTGTTGGCTGAACATTTTGTCTGAATATGAAAGCAGAGCTTCAATGCCTCGAACCCCGAATGTTCTGATGTGTTAGTGGAGAATTATTGGCACCAATTCATCAAATGAGGAATCTGTTATTTGAAAAAAGCACTGTAGGCCATCCAAAGGAAATTTTATGGCAAATTGGGAGCAGATGGCCATAGCAATTAGTGCCATTTCCATCATCTCTGCGTTGATTCCAAGGGCCAAAAGAAATTCAATGAACTAACCAGGACTCTGAGGTAAGAGAAAATTGTGATGGTGGATAAGAAAGTAGTGTGCTAAGCATAACTTTAAAATTAACATTTCCATGACTATTTTGAAGTGTTTCTTCATTTAAGTTCAGGATATACATAATAAATATTCAAATCTCATCTTCATTTTCAACAATTCCTTTCCTTACAGTCACTATGTTGTTCAATGCAGTGCACCTTTGTGTGATTGGCAGTTTCAGGTCTCTTTTCAGATTCATCTTTAACAGCCAGGCTCTAAATACAGTCTTAGTTTCAAGCATAGTTATTCATTCTTTTGCCACTGAGCTCTGGGCGAATGATTGGAGGGGGTTGTTTTACATCAGCTGCAAATAACCATTTCTCACTGTTTCAGAAAGCTAATTGCAATCCTTCATTCTGCCCTCTTGCTAATTAGCATTTTGAGTATTTGTTACTTACCTTAGCTCCTTGCTGTTTTCTTGAAAGAATTGAACCTCTTTGCAATAATGTTACATGGGTGCCTTCACTCTCCAGAGCCTCACTCTATTAGGACAATTGATATCGTCTTGGAAGATTATTTAGCAACGGCCAGAAGCTATCAGAAGGAGGCCAGTCACATCCTCTTCTAAACTGATGCTCACATGCACATATTTGCCTGCAGGTGCCACTGGAGATAACACTGTGCTGTTCGTACCTCTCCCTAGTCTAGAATCACTGAACATCTTGTATTCTCTGACATTCAAACTAGATTCTGAGTCATTGAGATGCACAGTAGGAAAACAGACCCTTCAGTCCAACTTGTCCATGCTGACTAAATATCCTAAATTAATCCAGTCCCATTTGCCAGCATTTGGCCCATATCCCTCTAAACGCTTCCTATTCATATACCCATTCAGATGCCTCTTAAATGTTGTAATTATACCAGCCTCCACCACTTCCTCTGGCAGCTCATTCCATACATGCGCCACCCTCTGTGTGAAAAAAGTTGCCTCTTAGGGATCCTTGTATATCTTTCCCCTCTCACCTTAAACCTATGCCCTCTAGTTTTGGAATCCCCTTCCCTGGATAAAAAGGCTTTGGCTATTCAACCTATCCATATCCCTCATGATTTTAGAAATTTCTATAACGTCACCCCTCAGTCTCCAACGCTCCAGGAAAAATACCCTCAGCCTATTCAGCCTCTCACAATAGCTCAAACCCTCTAACCCTGGCAACATTCATGTAGATCCTTTCAGCACCCTTTTAAGTTTAACAGGGAAACCTATAGCAGGGAGACCAGAATTGAACATTGTATTCCAAAAGTGGCCAAACCAATGTCCTGTACAGCCACAATATGACCTCCCAACTCCTATACTGAATGTACTGACCAATAAAGGCAAGTGTACCAAGCACCTTCTTCACTACCTTGTCTACCAGTGACCCCACCTTCAAGGAATTATGAACCTGCACGCTAAGTCTCTTTGTTCAGCAACACTCCCCAGGACACTACTAAGTGTATAGGTCCTGCCCTGATTTGCTTTGCCAATGTGCAACACTCACATTTACCTAAATTAAACTCTATCTGCCACTGCTTGGCCCATCGGCCCATCTGATCAAGGACCCATTGTACTCAGAGGTAGCCTTCTTCACTGTCCACTCCACCATCAATTTTGGTGTCATCTGAAAACTTACTAATCATTCCTCCTATATTCACATCCAAATCATTTATATAAATGACAAAAAGCAGTGAACCCAGGACTGATCCTTGCTGTCTCAGGCCCCCACCACCACCCTCTGTCTCCTACCTTTAAGGCAATTTTGTATCTAAAAGTTGAAGAGCATGACAGGAAACATGTTATCATGTGAATATTATGCTAAATAGTATTATATCTTTAGTCCACAATTAGGCTGGTCATACAATAGAGGAGTGGTCCACAAATTATAAACTCAGGGCTACAAGTGGTCACAGAGTCTAGGCAATTCTGTTCTAGTTTTGCTTAAACTTCTTACTTGCTGGTTTCTGTTGTTTGACTTGCATAGACTTGGGGGTTTAGAAAGGTTTGCTCCCAATGCAATTTTCTCATTGATGGATAGTTCACAAATTAAACTCTCAGATCTTATCTCCACAGCTTGACTAATATAAATCAATGGGAAGATAATTTAAATATTTGAGGCCAGATTTCTGTAGATATGGGAATTTGAATAGGAGACTGGTACTACAATTATACACCTATGTAGCCAGGTATGTGCTACAATAGAAACTTCTAGTCATTCTATTTTCAGGCTAGCACTGTGGTGCAAGAAGAGAATAAAAACATTTAAATGTATCCATTTTGTCATATTTCTGGTTTCACAATTCAATTTACCTGATTTTGCATTACCAATTCCTGTCATGCTTTCCCTATTATAATCTGATTTTGTCTCCTTTATGTGATATCCAGAGGATCTACTGTACTAACTCACTACAGTTAACTGATTGTAACTCTTTCCTTGTGAAGTCTATGACCAAGAAAACATTGTCATGGGAACACAATTACCTCCAAGTTCCCTTCCAAGTCACACACAACTCTGATTTAAACATATATTGCCTTTCCATTATCTTTGTTAGATCCATATCCTGGAGTTCCCCATCTAGTGCCACAGTGGGAGTGCTATCACCAGAAGAACTCCAGCGATTCAAGCAGAAAGCCCGTTACTATTTTGTAGGGCATCTCAGGAAAGCAATAGATGCAGCTTTACCAACACTACTCACATCCTTAGAATTTAACAAAAACTTCAGGACGTCGATGGTTTATTTTCCCATGAAGCTAATTAACTTAGGTGTCATTCATGTTCAATTCAAAGGTCAAATTAACTGACAACTACTCTTACTTTCATTTGAAATACGTAATTTTCATGATGTAATGAATTCACTGATGCACATGGTTTTTATAACCTGGCTACTCTCTGTTTGTTGTCATTTAGTATGATTGGGGTGAATCTGACTTTGACATCAAAAAAGCATTTGACTGAACATTTGGGTTGTTGGAAGATAATCATCCCAAACCATGAAATGTAATAAAATCCTGATTCTAGTGCAGCATATGATTTATTATGCCACAGGGTGGCCCTTTAACTATGGGATATCACATGATAACTCTCCCTGTGACAGTCACACCTTTTTGTTTGGTGTGAATGGATCTATGTGAACTGAAAAACAAAAATTCTATTCTTACTTCCCAGGATAAGAAATAGTTTTACATCACACTCCTGAATTGTACCTTGTAGATGAAAGGTAGTTTTGAGGAGTCAGGATGTGAGTTGCCATAATTCCCAGCCTCTGATCTGCTCTTTTTATTCATTGTATCCACATGTCAGGCCAGTAAGGTTTCTGGTGACTGGTAACTCGATAATTGCAAAGGTGGAGGATTCAGTTATGGGAATGCTGTTGAAAGTTGAGGGAGGATGGTTGGACATTTTCTTGCTGGAGTTGGTCATTGACTGGCACTTGTGAATGTAACTTGTCGCTTATCAGTCCAAGCCTGAATGTTGTCCAGGTCTTGTTGCATGAAAACAGTGCTTCTGTAAGTGAGGAATTGTCTTGAACATCGTGCAGAACAACACCACTTCTGACTTTATGGTAGTGAGAAGAACATAGATGAAGCAGCTGGAAATGGTTGGGCTTAGGAGCCCTACCCTGAGAAAATCTTGCAGTGATGTCTTGGGTTGAGATGCTTGAGCTCAAACAACCCACTTCTCGATACCATATTTTGTCAAATACGGTCTTGATGTCAAACACATACTCGCATCACCACAATTCACCCCATACTTAGTGAAATATCAGAATGTAAAAGAATAATAGTCAATTAAACAGATACACCAAATTAAAACTGAAAGAATTGCAGATGCTGTAAATCAGGAACAAAAACAAAATTGCTGGAAAAGCTCAGCAGGTCTGGCAGCATCTGTGAAGAAAAAAACAGAATTAACAATTTGGGTCTGGTGACACTTCCTCAGAAAGGTTCTGAGGAAGCGTCACCGGACCCGAAACGGTAACACTGTTTTTCCCTTCACAGATGCTGCCAGACCTGCTGAGCTTTTCCAGATACACCAAATTACATGCTTGAGGAATGACAATTTCTTTTCTGGTGCGCAACATTTTTAAGTGTTAACTCTTAAATATTGTTATTTTTAATGAAATTAAGTGAAGGAAAGAAGACTTAGCTCAGGTTGTAATTTCTCCTGTTATTGCATAGATATAAAGATGGTGAAATAAGAAATTTGTCTTATTTTGTCAATCCATTCAGAGTAATATTTGCTTGTTGATTATGTCTTTCAAATATTATGCTATTTGGTACATTGAGGGTTAAAGAAATCAAAAGAGAAGTAAATGGTTTCAAACACTGAGAGCTGTGGATCAAGCAAGAAGCAAAGATCAGGTAAGGGGATTTGCTGTTAGAAAGGAGGAATGCTATGTTTGCTCACTGATAGAGGAAGGATTTTGAACTTGCAAAGCTCAAGTAATTTTAGTTGACTCAGTTTGTAATTCTGTGCCAGGAAATCTAATCCCATAAATAAAGAAATCAAACTAAAATGACTATGAAACCCGCCAGATAATCCTGCCACCACCATGTTCAGAAATGACAAATGTATTGTCTTATTCTTTCTCAAAGGTGCATCGAGGAATCATAAAACTCACACACAAACATTCTGCAACACTGGTGTTTTGAATACTTTGCATGCAGCATAAAATCAGCCCCCAAACTGTGCTGGCTGAGAAGAGAAGCCTCCATGAAAATTGGAAATATTCAAAAAAAAGAAAATTTGTATAAATTTGTGTTCCGCAAGCCTCCTTTGACTAATACTTATTTCAGAGCTAATTTTGGTGAAGGGAAAAGGGACTGACTGGTACGATATGTCTGAGAACCAACATTTAAATTGAGCCCAGACAGATAAGATGATGGAGATAAAAGTGTTTCTTTTGTCTGCCCTCACCATGGTGACTCTTTAAGGGTCTAACAGGAAATGTGTTTTGACAACGTTAGTACTAATTCTAAACCAATCAATATGGGTCCACAGAGAAAATTACACACAAACTTAATTGCTTTCACTACTATTTACATTTAGTTACTGAAAATCGGTTAACTTCGTATCAATTAATTTTCAGCCCATTATTTTAATGTTCAGAATTGGAAAATAACCACCTGCAGAGCTTTGTAATGTTGCAACTCATCCACATTGATTGTAAGTAATTACCATTGGTGAATTAAGGGCATTAGTAAAGAAACTGGTGACACCAGAAAGCATAGGCCATACAGCCTCTCAATGCTGGAAGACAGCAGAAGTTAGGAGCAATGGCGTCCATTTAAGATCATGGGGTCAGTGTCAGAGAAGGATCAATGATGTCCCTCGATCCAATCGGGTAACTCTCTATGGGCATCTAGCTGTGTATTTGAGTGCATGTATGTCAAGGTTAGGTATGTGAATGCTTGATCAGCCCCAGGACTAATTGGCTAAAGAGTGTGATAGTTTGGTTTGATTAGGTACAAATCGTCTTTAGACCAATGTGTGTGATGGGGATGCATGCAGACATAAGGGTCAGTTGACATTTGCCATGGTACTAAATTTCCAGGACAAGCAGACCCATAATCACATGGAAAGGGCAACAATAGGGAAGAGGATCATCTGATCTCAAGGTCCTCACCTCTGTTTGAGAGATTGCTGGAGAACAGGGAGGCCATTTCAATACTGACATAAAGGCTGAAGTGGCAACACAGCATCTGAACTGGCACTACCATAAAGCTACTCAGGACTAGTGTGAGTAATTGTGCTATATTCATAAACCTTGTGGAGCCTTAATGTGTCTCTTTTTGTTCTCTTTAATAGGTGTTATAACTCACTGGGGTAGTATGTCATAAAACAAAGTTTTTTCTAATGTACCTCAATTTACTTGACTTTCAGACAGGTTGATAGAAAGCACACATCAAGCTTCAGTACTGAAAAAAAAATTATTATTTTTTACAAGTAATTAGACTGTAGCTAGAGGTAAACAGATCTAAACCATTGCCATATAACATTACTAACTAAAACTATAATCCCTTTATAAATTCTCCCTTACTCACTTTCTCACAGACAAACACCTGTGGAGGTAGAAAAACTGGAAAGTCAGTTCAGTTGTCTTTGCTTCCCAGTCCTGATGTTGAGATGATTCTTCTTCGGCAGCCAGACCCCTTGTTGTTCAGATGCCTTTTTCTGGATGCTTCCTGCAGTTTGTAAGAAGGATAGAGTGACTGATTACTTGGAAAATGTCTCTGATTTATCAATTCAAAAGTCACAGCTTACAGCAACTGCTGAAGCAAAGGAAATAGACAGCTTCTGGGCTGGAATACTTCTTTCTCTCTCTCTCTTTCTGTCTCTGTCTCTTAGAGTGATAGTGTCACACAGCAAGGAAACAGACCCTTTGGACCAACTCATCCATTCCAACCCAGTTTCCCAAAGCAAACTTGTCCCACTTGCTTGCATTTCACCCATATCTTAAGCATCAAGCTGTCCAGTCACCCAATAACCAATCACACAATTATTGGCAAGTAGAATGTCTCTATCATCGATAACTGTCAGTAGACCACAGACCAATCAACTTCTTGATGCCAACAAGAGCTGCATCAGAACACAGCATCAGTTCCAGTTTGTCTGCAATCTGAACTTCAATTCCTGCTTGGTCAAGCACTTGTCTACGCTTTGCCTGTCATGAATATCAGGTAAATTGCTTTCAAAACAACAGCTTTGCACTGATTTTTAGAACAGCTCTTTCTCACTTCAGTTCACAATTTTTAAAATCATAAAAATACAAAGGCACATTTCCTACATAGGTGCCTGCAACGGAGGCCTCAGGCCTTCAGCTAATACAGACCAATCTTTTCACTTCTGGACAAATGACACCAGTGAACCCAGAGAATGCAGTATCACCTGCTTCTCCTGCACCATTCACCAGCTACCCTCCACCCCCCCCTCCAATATCAGGTCAAAGTTCCTGCTGGAACAGTGAATATTTCCTCAGTCAGGTGGCAACTTGAATTTAACCACATTTGAACATACCGAGCCCACCCTTTAGACCCCTCATTTATCTACACAGGGTGCACCACCTCACCATCCTCATCACCAAACCCAAGACTACAGGCTTTTCCCACTGAATTCTTCCATGTCCTGACCCCATTCTGTGTCTTCATTAGCATTCCACTCCTTATGCCCCTGACCAACAAGCACAGATCCCATTCCCTCATTCTGGACATCCTCTTGTAGGTCAGACTCTCCTTTCTCCTCCTTCCATTTCTTGTACAGCAGGTCTCAACAAAGACTCCTGTAGGTAGAAAGGCTAAAAGGTGACTGGTGGATGCCACCTTTAAACTAATGGGAATTGGGTGCCACATGTTTCAACTGCATCACTGACTTAATCTTGAAGGTAAGGCTTATTTTCAAGAATGTTTAATGTAATGTATATTCCTGGCATGCAAATATTATACAAATAGACGTACGCCATGGAACACTTGTACACTGCTACGTTTCACCTTAATTTTTCATTCTGAATCATAGAATCCCTACAGCATGGAAGCAGGCCATATGGCACATTGAGTCCACACCAACCCTCTGAAGAGCAGACCCACCCTCTACCCTATCCAACCGTAGACACTATGGGCAATTTAGCATAGCCAATCCACCTAACCTGCATATCCTTGGACTGTGGGAGGAAATCGGAGCACCCGGCGGAAACCCTCGCAGACACAGGGAGAACGTGCAAACTCCACACAGTCACTTAAGGCTGGAATCCAACCCAGGTGCTTGGTGCTGTGAGGTAGCAGTGCTAACCACCATGCCACCATGCTGCCTTGATTTTGTCATGATTTTGACATTTCAACTCCTGCTTGATTAACTCACTCCTCCCACCGTGTTTCCCCCTCCCAGCATCTACACTAAATTTTGCCCAGTTTTTCTGTCATAATACTGAAAAGAATCAATGTAAGATCATAACATTCACAGGATTTCTGGTAGACCATCGGGGTGGGCTGGAGTTGTTGTACACCTGGTGTGAAAACAAAGCAGAGTGACACTCTCCTAGACTTGATCTAGCTGCTGTATTGTTGCATTTTGGATTTAAAACTGTTAACCTGATTTTTGTGTTATCTGGCTTCTTTGCATTAGTGCACACTTGAAACTACTTCTAGTCAACATATATATGATAGTAAGCAAACAAATTCTTAACATTCAGCATGAGTGCATAACTTGGATGTTGGCTATTGCATAAGCCGGAACATGAATACTATGTCTTTTATTCCACATGCTGCTATCTAATTTTCATCTGTTATGAGATGTGAATGTTTGGTGTTCGCTAAACAGCTGAAACTTGCACAATTTTTGCTTCAATCACAATTATTTAGTCAAATATATTGACATATTTTATTGAAACAGTCACAGTAAATTACTATATTTCATTAATATTAAGTGAATAAGAAAAATGAAAGAAAATATGAATGGGAAGGGTTTAGAGGGATATGGGCCAAATGCTGGCAAATGGGACTAGATTAAACATAAAACGCAGAACATAGAACAGTACAGGCCCTTTGGCCCATGATGTTGTGCCGACCTATTATCCTACTATGATCAAACTACACTGTATGCTCCACATTTTACTATCCTCTATGTGCCTATCCAAGAGTCGCCTAAAATTCTGTAAAGTATCTGACTCCACTACCACTGCCCGCAGCGCATTCCACAGGCTCACCACTCTCTGTGTGAAGAACCTACCTCTGACATCTCCCCATACCTTCCTCCAATCACCTTAAAATTATGCCTCCTCGTAATAGTCATTTCCACCCTGGGAAAAAGTCTCTGACTATCCA
>NW_025969323.1:0-15758 GCF_021869965.1 Rhincodon typus
TCTCATCATCTTGTACACCTCTATCAAGTCACCTCTCATCCTTCTTCGCTGCAATGAAAAAAGCCCTAGCTCCCTCAACCTTTCCTCATAAGACCTGCCCTCCAGTCCAGGCAGCATCCTGGTAAATCTCCTCTGCACCCTCTCTAAAGCTTTCACATCCTTCCTATAATGAGGTGACCAGAACTGAACACAATATTCCAAGTGTGGTCTAACCAGAGTTTTATAGAGCTGCAGCATAACCTCACGGCTCTTAAACTCAATTCCCCTGCCAGTAAAGCCAACACACCGGACGCCTTCTTTACAACCCTATCAACTTGGGTTGCAATTTTGAGGAATCTATGGAAGTGGACCTCAAGATCCCTCTGTTCCTCCACACTGCCAAGAATCCTGTCATTAACCCTATATTCTGCATTCAAATTCGACCTTCCAAAATGAATCACTTCACACTTGTCTGGGTTGAATTACATCTGCCACTTCTTTGCTCAGCTCTGCGTCCTGTCAATGTCCTGTTGCAACCTACAACAGCCCTCCATGCTGTCCACAACTCCACCAATCTTCGTGTCATCGGCAAACTTACTAACCCACCCTTCCACTTCCTCATCAATAAAGATGTATAAATTTATAAAGATCACAAAGAGCAGAGGTTCCAGGACAGATCCCTGTGGAACACCACTGGTCACCGAGCTCCAGGCTGAATACTTTCCAGCTATTACCACCCTCTGTCTTCTATTGGACAGCCGGTTTTATGTCCAGACAGCCAAATTTCCCTGAATCCCATGCCTCCTTACTTTCTGAATGAGCCTACCATGTGGAACCTTACCGAATGCCCTGCTAAAATCCATATACACCACATCCCCTGCTCTACCTTCATCGATGTGTTTTGTCACATCCTCAAAGAATTCAGTAAGGCTTGTGAGGCATGACTTGCCCCTCACAAAGCCATGCTGACTATTTCTAGTTAAACTGTGCTTTTCCAAATAATCATAAATACTGTCTCTCAGAATCCTCTCCTATAATATGCCCACCACAGAAGTAAGACTGATTGGTTTGTAATTTCCAGGATTATCCCTATTCCCTTTCTTGAACAAGGGAATGACATTTGCCACCCTCCAATCTTCTGGCACTACTCCAGTGGACAGTGAGGACGCAAAGATCATTGCCAAAGGGGCAGCAATCTCTTCCCTCGCTTCCCATAGTAACCTTGGATATATCCCGTCAGGCCCAGGGGACTTATCTGTCCCCTTGTTTTTCAAGATTTCTAGCACATCCTCCTTCCTAACAACAACCTGTTGAGCATATCTGCCTGTTTCATGCTGTCCTCACAAACGTCAAGGTCCCTCTCACTGGTGAATACTGAAGCAAAGTATTCATTAAGGACCTCCCCAACCTCCTGTAACTCCACACACAAGTTCTCTCAACTATCCCTGATTGGTCCTACCCTCAGTCTGACCATCCTCTTGTTCCTCACATAAGTATAGAAAGCCTTGGGGGTTTTCCTTGATCCTACCCACCAAGGTTTTCTCATACCCCCTTCTAGCTCTCCTAAATCCATTATTCAGTTCTTTCCTGGCTACCTTGTAGACCTCTAGAGCCCTGTCCGATCCTTGCTTCCTGAACCTTAAGTAAGCTTCCTTCTTCCTCTTGACTAGGTGTTCAACATGACTCGTCATCCAAGGTTCCTTCACCTTACCATCCTTTCCTTGCCTCAATGGGACAAACCTATCCAGTAGCTGTAGCAACTGCTCTCTAAACAACCTCCACATTTCTGTTGTGCATTTCCCTGAGAATATCTGATCCCAATTTATGCTCCGTTGTTCTTGCCTAATAGCATTGCAATTCCCCCTCCCCCAATTACATACTTTCCCATACCGTCTGCTCCTATCCCTCTCCATGACTATAATAAAAGTCAGGGAGTTGTGATCACTATCACCGAAATGCTCTCCCACTGAGAGATGTGACACCTGACCTGGTTCATTGCCAAGCACCAAATCCAATATGGCCTATCTACATATTGAGTCAGAAATCCTTCCTGGACACACCTGACAAAATCTGCTCCATTCAAACTATTTGCATTTAGGAGGTTCCAGTCTATATTAGGGAAGTTGAAGTCGCCCATGACAACAACCCTATTACTTCTGCACCTTTCCACAATCTGTCTCCCAATCTGTTCCTCAGTGTCTCTGTTGCTATTGGGGGATCAAGAGAAAACTCCCACTAAAGTGACTGCTCCTTTCCTGTTTCTGACTTCCACACATACCGACTCAGTGGACAAACCCTCCTCCATGACCTCCCTTTCTGCAGCTGTGATACCATCCCTGATTAGCAATGCCACTCCCCCAACTTTTTTTACCTCCCTCCCTATTTCTTTTGAAATATCTATACCCTGGAACATCCAACAACTATTCCTGCCCCTGTGTTATCCAAGTCTCTGTAATGGCTACAACATCGTAGTTCCAAGTACTGATCCATGCTCTAAGTTCGTCACCCTTATTCCTGACACTTCTTGCATTGAAGTAGACACACCTCAACCCATCGCACTGTCTGCCACTTTGCTCTATCGACTGCTTGTCCTTCCTCATAGGCTCTCTGCTTGCTCTATCTGTCTGTACACTGGCTACCCCATCCTCTGATCTGCAGCTCCGGTTCCCATCCCCCTGCCAACTAGTTTAAACCCTCCCGAAGAACTCTAGCAAACCTTCCGTCCAGGATGTTGGTGCCTCTCCAGTTCAGGTGCAATCCGTCCTTCCTGCAAGGGTCCCACCTTCCCCAGAAAGTATCCCAATGATCCACAAACCTAAAGCCCTCCTCCGACACCAGCTCTGTAGCCACGTGCTCAGCTGCGCTGTCTCTCTGTTTCTAGCCTCACTAACCCGTGGCACCAGTAGTAATCCTGAGATTACTACTCTACTCGTCCTAGCTTTCAGCTTCCATCCTAACTCCCAGTAATCACTCTTCAGGTCCTCATCCCACTTCCTAGCTATGTCATTGGTACCGATGTGTACCACGACTACTGGCTGCTCTCCCTCCCCCTTAAGAATCCAGAAGAACCGATCCGAGACATCCCTGACCCCGGCACCCGGGGGGCAACATACCATCCGGGAGCCTCGCTCGGTACCACAGAATCTCCTGTCTGTTCCCCTAACTAGTGAATCTCCTATCACTATCGCTCTCCTATTCTCCCCGCTTCCTTTCTGAGCCACAGAGCCAGGCTCAGTGCCAGAGACCTGGCCGCTATAGCTTTCCCCTGGTAGGTCGTCTCCCCAACAGTCTCCAAAGTGGTATACTTATTATTGAGGGGAATGACCACAGGGGATCCCTGCACTGTCTGCCTATTCCCTTTCCCCCTCCTGACAGTCACTCAGTTACCTTTGTCCTGTACCTTGCGTGTGACCACCTCCTTATAACTCCTCTCTGTCACCTCCTGAGCCTCCCGAATGATCATTGTTCCCTAACACAGTTTTTGAGGAGCTGGAGTTGGGTGCACTTCTCGCAGGTGAAGTCAGAGGGGACACCAGCAGTGACCCTTACCTCCCACATCCTGCAAGAGGAGCATGCAACTGCCCTATCTTCCATTCCTTCTACTCTAAATTTCCAGAAGAATAAAGAAATAAAAACCTTATCTTACCGATCCTCCACACAGTCTTTTTTTTGGTTAGAGGAGGAGAATGGGTGGGAGACACTACACATGTAGTGTTTCGGGTTTAGCTAATGCCTGAATATATTAGCTCACTTTTCCTGGCTCGCGCTCTCACCATTCCCGACGCCGAAAGCAAGAAGGCCGCTGCTTCACGAGGTAAGTTTTTATAAAGAAAAGCTTACCTTCACATCCTAACAATCAGAACAATACCTTTTAATGTATTCTCTCTGGCTTTTGCTGGTCAGCAGCCAATCCAAGTCCTGTCTTTGGTCACTCTCCCAGTCCAAGTCCTACCCTTGCCACCAACTGAAGCCTCCCCCCAATCCCCAACCCATCACCACCAGCTCTTCCAACAATACAGACTTCAGAGTCTCATGCAACCAGGGTACTGCCACCAAAGTCATCACAGCCAATGGGGCATAAAGGTCAGTCACTTGTCTCCAGCACATCTACCAGCGAGGGCTAACATCATGCTGCTGCCGCCAGAGAAGAATCCTGAAATCGCTACATAGTCCCAAAGAAGTGTTCACGGGTGTCTTGCTCCTTTGAGACATCTGGCCTTAGTTTTGTGTTATGTGAATAGAAAAGAGTTACCTTTCTGGGTGCATTTGTGCATTATTTCTGTCTGATGTAATGGTTTTAGTTTTCTTAGCAATTTTGTGGGAATTTGTGTTTATGTGGATCTTATGGCTGTACCTTTTTTGGTGACTCATGTTTCTCTTACACAGCATTGATGTTCATGAAAGGGAGCTACAGGGAAAGGGCCAAGAGAGACAAAGTTGTTACTGTATTGGAGAACCCCTGCTACTGGAAGTGTCCAAATATCAGAGCATCTGCTATCTTCCGACATCTACTCCTCTCAAGAACTGGCTTGCACAGCTACCTCACCCTCCTCTATATTTTACATGATATCACAGCACTGTCCTGTGTCCATGAATTCATCTTCTCCATGCTCCCTCCCCTTGGATGGCAGCTTGACAACATACAGCAAACAACAACTGTAGGGGCACTATGTCTGGTCCATAATTGGAGAGTGCTACTTGAATGAATCAGACTTCCGGATCAAACGTTGAACAGATAAATGGCCTGCTCTATTGATGTCCCTGGTTGATGTATGGCTACCTTATTAGGCCTAGACTGTATCTCCAGCCATGAATTTCCTACTGGAAGCATCAGCCATTTTTTAAACAGATATCTTTTGTCACCGAACAGCCATCCACCCGATGATATAAAACAAAGAACTGCGGATGTTGAAGATCTGAAACAAAAGCTGAAATTGCTGGAGAAACTCGGCAGGTCTGGTAGCATCTGAAGAAGGGTCACTGGACTCAACATTCACTCTGCATTCTCTTCACAGATGGTGCCAGACGTGCTGTGTTTCTCCAGCAATTTATGTTTTTGCATTCTTCTAATGATTCTGGGCCTGTAAACATTACTGGTGCCTGAGAGTGTCTAAGAATGTATCTGTCATGGCTAGTTCCTGGGTAAGGTGCATTATTCTTAGTGATTGCGTGCAATCTAAATATTGGTAGAGAGAGATGTCCTTTTCTGCTAATGACTGAATGCCCCTGGCTATCCTATTGGAGCTTCTATGGCTACGTGAGTGCAATCAATTGCTCTTTGTATCCATGTGAAACCAACTATGACTGCAGAGCCTCTGGCTGTATCAACTTAATTTGCAGTGTTGGATTCAAAAGATATATAATGATAGGCATGTTCAAACATGGCACCAGTGAAGACTTTAGTGCAGCAATAGGCTGTGCACTGAGTTACCCCACTAAAACTTCCACACATTGCAAGCAAAGAACTATAAATGAAGAAGTTCAATGCCACTGTGATTCTCCCATGTTATGATGTGGTAACATTTGATTGCAGTCAATTGGCTTCTAAACAAGAGTAAAAGCTTGTTAATTAACTCTTTAAACATGCCAAGCAAGCTGCCAATTTCAGGTATTATTGTGTGATGGTTCATGCCGCTGGAGTTTACACATGCAGAGGACTACGGTAGTCAGTCCCTCATTGCAAATGTAAAATTCAGTTTGAAATATTCCACAGCACAGGGAAATTTACCAATGTCCTGCCAACATTTTATCCCTCAACTTAGATTGAAAAGTGAATGATCAGCCATTTGTCTCATTGCTGTTTGTAGGGCCAGGTTGTGCATTAATTGACCACCATGTTACCTACATTGCAATAGTTATTACGTATCAAAAATGCTTCACTGGCTGTGAAATGTTTTGGGATGTCCTGAAATCATGAAAGGCACTATATATGCAAGTCTATCTTTATTTCTTAAATCCTTTATTTCCTAAACATTTATCTGTTTCAGTACATCAGTATTTGGAATTTGTTTATATAAACACCTCTTCCATTCATGTTTCTATCTACTTGATGCTGGGATTTTTATGATGCATAAAGTTTTTCACGTTTCTGTTCATCGTCGATTAAGTAGACAACACTGAATTCACTAATGCTGTGATATGGTTTTGCATTTGTCTCTCATACTTTGAGTGTTCCAAAGGTTTTGCAACATTTCATCATTAAAAAAATCCTTTCTGTTGGCATTGCATCATTCAGGGCTACTACTGAATACTTTAGAGTTAGATTAATGAATGTCTGATATTCATAATCATTAAATGGCTTGTCACTTTCTTATGAAGGGTTAAAGTCTCATTTTCATAAGGATGCATGTTGATTGATTTCGCATGTCAGAAATTGCATGTTTCATTAAAAGGGACATTACTATTATTTTCTTTGATTTGGTACAACTCAGATAAATAAAAGGACATTTTCCCTATTTTGAAACAAATTAAGCTTCTACACTTGACCAGGATTCCAAGAGACATTTTATCTGCTGAAAAGACTGAGCTTTCACTTACAGCCAGATTAGCTCTGAACTCAGACCATTTTCCAGTGTTAGTTCATTATAATAATATTGCACAAGGTCCTAACATCTGCCAATGGAAGGCCACGACTGCAGAATTTCAAGTGATAAAGCAGTTTAAAGAGAAAGGTCTCAGAAATAAGGCTTTATAATTGTTGGCTGAACATTTTGTCTGAATATGAAAGCAGAGCTTCAATGCCTCGAACCCCGAATGTTCTGATGTGTTAGTGGAGAATTATTGGCACCAATTCATCAAATGAGGAATCTGTTATTTGAAAAAAGCACTGTAGGCCATCCAAAGGAAATTTTATGGCAAATTGGGAGCAGATGGCCATAGCAATTAGTGCCATTTCCATCATCTCTGCGTTGATTCCAAGGGCCAAAAGAAATTCAATGAACTAACCAGGACTCTGAGGTAAGAGAAAATTGTGATGGTGGATAAGAAAGTAGTGTGCTAAGCATAACTTTAAAATTAACATTTCCATGACTATTTTGAAGTGTTTCTTCATTTAAGTTCAGGATATACATAATAAATATTCAAATCTCATCTTCATTTTCAACAATTCCTTTCCTTACAGTCACTATGTTGTTCAATGCAGTGCACCTTTGTGTGATTGGCAGTTTCAGGTCTCTTTTCAGATTCATCTTTAACAGCCAGGCTCTAAATACAGTCTTAGTTTCAAGCATAGTTATTCATTCTTTTGCCACTGAGCTCTGGGCGAATGATTGGAGGGGGTTGTTTTACATCAGCTGCAAATAACCATTTCTCACTGTTTCAGAAAGCTAATTGCAATCCTTCATTCTGCCCTCTTGCTAATTAGCATTTTGAGTATTTGTTACTTACCTTAGCTCCTTGCTGTTTTCTTGAAAGAATTGAACCTCTTTGCAATAATGTTACATGGGTGCCTTCACTCTCCAGAGCCTCACTCTATTAGGACAATTGATATCGTCTTGGAAGATTATTTAGCAACGGCCAGAAGCTATCAGAAGGAGGCCAGTCACATCCTCTTCTAAACTGATGCTCACATGCACATATTTGCCTGCAGGTGCCACTGGAGATAACACTGTGCTGTTCGTACCTCTCCCTAGTCTAGAATCACTGAACATCTTGTATTCTCTGACATTCAAACTAGATTCTGAGTCATTGAGATGCACAGTAGGAAAACAGACCCTTCAGTCCAACTTGTCCATGCTGACTAAATATCCTAAATTAATCCAGTCCCATTTGCCAGCATTTGGCCCATATCCCTCTAAACGCTTCCTATTCATATACCCATTCAGATGCCTCTTAAATGTTGTAATTATACCAGCCTCCACCACTTCCTCTGGCAGCTCATTCCATACATGCGCCACCCTCTGTGTGAAAAAAGTTGCCTCTTAGGGATCCTTGTATATCTTTCCCCTCTCACCTTAAACCTATGCCCTCTAGTTTTGGAATCCCCTTCCCTGGATAAAAAGGCTTTGGCTATTCAACCTATCCATATCCCTCATGATTTTAGAAATTTCTATAACGTCACCCCTCAGTCTCCAACGCTCCAGGAAAAATACCCTCAGCCTATTCAGCCTCTCACAATAGCTCAAACCCTCTAACCCTGGCAACATTCATGTAGATCCTTTCAGCACCCTTTTAAGTTTAACAGGGAAACCTATAGCAGGGAGACCAGAATTGAACATTGTATTCCAAAAGTGGCCAAACCAATGTCCTGTACAGCCACAATATGACCTCCCAACTCCTATACTGAATGTACTGACCAATAAAGGCAAGTGTACCAAGCACCTTCTTCACTACCTTGTCTACCAGTGACCCCACCTTCAAGGAATTATGAACCTGCACGCTAAGTCTCTTTGTTCAGCAACACTCCCCAGGACACTACTAAGTGTATAGGTCCTGCCCTGATTTGCTTTGCCAATGTGCAACACTCACATTTACCTAAATTAAACTCTATCTGCCACTGCTTGGCCCATCGGCCCATCTGATCAAGGACCCATTGTACTCAGAGGTAGCCTTCTTCACTGTCCACTCCACCATCAATTTTGGTGTCATCTGAAAACTTACTAATCATTCCTCCTATATTCACATCCAAATCATTTATATAAATGACAAAAAGCAGTGAACCCAGGACTGATCCTTGCTGTCTCAGGCCCCCACCACCACCCTCTGTCTCCTACCTTTAAGGCAATTTTGTATCTAAAAGTTGAAGAGCATGACAGGAAACATGTTATCATGTGAATATTATGCTAAATAGTATTATATCTTTAGTCCACAATTAGGCTGGTCATACAATAGAGGAGTGGTCCACAAATTATAAACTCAGGGCTACAAGTGGTCACAGAGTCTAGGCAATTCTGTTCTAGTTTTGCTTAAACTTCTTACTTGCTGGTTTCTGTTGTTTGACTTGCATAGACTTGGGGGTTTAGAAAGGTTTGCTCCCAATGCAATTTTCTCATTGATGGATAGTTCACAAATTAAACTCTCAGATCTTATCTCCACAGCTTGACTAATATAAATCAATGGGAAGATAATTTAAATATTTGAGGCCAGATTTCTGTAGATATGGGAATTTGAATAGGAGACTGGTACTACAATTATACACCTATGTAGCCAGGTATGTGCTACAATAGAAACTTCTAGTCATTCTATTTTCAGGCTAGCACTGTGGTGCAAGAAGAGAATAAAAACATTTAAATGTATCCATTTTGTCATATTTCTGGTTTCACAATTCAATTTACCTGATTTTGCATTACCAATTCCTGTCATGCTTTCCCTATTATAATCTGATTTTGTCTCCTTTATGTGATATCCAGAGGATCTACTGTACTAACTCACTACAGTTAACTGATTGTAACTCTTTCCTTGTGAAGTCTATGACCAAGAAAACATTGTCATGGGAACACAATTACCTCCAAGTTCCCTTCCAAGTCACACACAACTCTGATTTAAACATATATTGCCTTTCCATTATCTTTGTTAGATCCATATCCTGGAGTTCCCCATCTAGTGCCACAGTGGGAGTGCTATCACCAGAAGAACTCCAGCGATTCAAGCAGAAAGCCCGTTACTATTTTGTAGGGCATCTCAGGAAAGCAATAGATGCAGCTTTACCAACACTACTCACATCCTTAGAATTTAACAAAAACTTCAGGACGTCGATGGTTTATTTTCCCATGAAGCTAATTAACTTAGGTGTCATTCATGTTCAATTCAAAGGTCAAATTAACTGACAACTACTCTTACTTTCATTTGAAATACGTAATTTTCATGATGTAATGAATTCACTGATGCACATGGTTTTTATAACCTGGCTACTCTCTGTTTGTTGTCATTTAGTATGATTGGGGTGAATCTGACTTTGACATCAAAAAAGCATTTGACTGAACATTTGGGTTGTTGGAAGATAATCATCCCAAACCATGAAATGTAATAAAATCCTGATTCTAGTGCAGCATATGATTTATTATGCCACAGGGTGGCCCTTTAACTATGGGATATCACATGATAACTCTCCCTGTGACAGTCACACCTTTTTGTTTGGTGTGAATGGATCTATGTGAACTGAAAAACAAAAATTCTATTCTTACTTCCCAGGATAAGAAATAGTTTTACATCACACTCCTGAATTGTACCTTGTAGATGAAAGGTAGTTTTGAGGAGTCAGGATGTGAGTTGCCATAATTCCCAGCCTCTGATCTGCTCTTTTTATTCATTGTATCCACATGTCAGGCCAGTAAGGTTTCTGGTGACTGGTAACTCGATAATTGCAAAGGTGGAGGATTCAGTTATGGGAATGCTGTTGAAAGTTGAGGGAGGATGGTTGGACATTTTCTTGCTGGAGTTGGTCATTGACTGGCACTTGTGAATGTAACTTGTCGCTTATCAGTCCAAGCCTGAATGTTGTCCAGGTCTTGTTGCATGAAAACAGTGCTTCTGTAAGTGAGGAATTGTCTTGAACATCGTGCAGAACAACACCACTTCTGACTTTATGGTAGTGAGAAGAACATAGATGAAGCAGCTGGAAATGGTTGGGCTTAGGAGCCCTACCCTGAGAAAATCTTGCAGTGATGTCTTGGGTTGAGATGCTTGAGCTCAAACAACCCACTTCTCGATACCATATTTTGTCAAATACGGTCTTGATGTCAAACACATACTCGCATCACCACAATTCACCCCATACTTAGTGAAATATCAGAATGTAAAAGAATAATAGTCAATTAAACAGATACACCAAATTAAAACTGAAAGAATTGCAGATGCTGTAAATCAGGAACAAAAACAAAATTGCTGGAAAAGCTCAGCAGGTCTGGCAGCATCTGTGAAGAAAAAAACAGAATTAACAATTTGGGTCTGGTGACACTTCCTCAGAAAGGTTCTGAGGAAGCGTCACCGGACCCGAAACGGTAACACTGTTTTTCCCTTCACAGATGCTGCCAGACCTGCTGAGCTTTTCCAGATACACCAAATTACATGCTTGAGGAATGACAATTTCTTTTCTGGTGCGCAACATTTTTAAGTGTTAACTCTTAAATATTGTTATTTTTAATGAAATTAAGTGAAGGAAAGAAGACTTAGCTCAGGTTGTAATTTCTCCTGTTATTGCATAGATATAAAGATGGTGAAATAAGAAATTTGTCTTATTTTGTCAATCCATTCAGAGTAATATTTGCTTGTTGATTATGTCTTTCAAATATTATGCTATTTGGTACATTGAGGGTTAAAGAAATCAAAAGAGAAGTAAATGGTTTCAAACACTGAGAGCTGTGGATCAAGCAAGAAGCAAAGATCAGGTAAGGGGATTTGCTGTTAGAAAGGAGGAATGCTATGTTTGCTCACTGATAGAGGAAGGATTTTGAACTTGCAAAGCTCAAGTAATTTTAGTTGACTCAGTTTGTAATTCTGTGCCAGGAAATCTAATCCCATAAATAAAGAAATCAAACTAAAATGACTATGAAACCCGCCAGATAATCCTGCCACCACCATGTTCAGAAATGACAAATGTATTGTCTTATTCTTTCTCAAAGGTGCATCGAGGAATCATAAAACTCACACACAAACATTCTGCAACACTGGTGTTTTGAATACTTTGCATGCAGCATAAAATCAGCCCCCAAACTGTGCTGGCTGAGAAGAGAAGCCTCCATGAAAATTGGAAATATTCAAAAAAAAGAAAATTTGTATAAATTTGTGTTCCGCAAGCCTCCTTTGACTAATACTTATTTCAGAGCTAATTTTGGTGAAGGGAAAAGGGACTGACTGGTACGATATGTCTGAGAACCAACATTTAAATTGAGCCCAGACAGATAAGATGATGGAGATAAAAGTGTTTCTTTTGTCTGCCCTCACCATGGTGACTCTTTAAGGGTCTAACAGGAAATGTGTTTTGACAACGTTAGTACTAATTCTAAACCAATCAATATGGGTCCACAGAGAAAATTACACACAAACTTAATTGCTTTCACTACTATTTACATTTAGTTACTGAAAATCGGTTAACTTCGTATCAATTAATTTTCAGCCCATTATTTTAATGTTCAGAATTGGAAAATAACCACCTGCAGAGCTTTGTAATGTTGCAACTCATCCACATTGATTGTAAGTAATTACCATTGGTGAATTAAGGGCATTAGTAAAGAAACTGGTGACACCAGAAAGCATAGGCCATACAGCCTCTCAATGCTGGAAGACAGCAGAAGTTAGGAGCAATGGCGTCCATTTAAGATCATGGGGTCAGTGTCAGAGAAGGATCAATGATGTCCCTCGATCCAATCGGGTAACTCTCTATGGGCATCTAGCTGTGTATTTGAGTGCATGTATGTCAAGGTTAGGTATGTGAATGCTTGATCAGCCCCAGGACTAATTGGCTAAAGAGTGTGATAGTTTGGTTTGATTAGGTACAAATCGTCTTTAGACCAATGTGTGTGATGGGGATGCATGCAGACATAAGGGTCAGTTGACATTTGCCATGGTACTAAATTTCCAGGACAAGCAGACCCATAATCACATGGAAAGGGCAACAATAGGGAAGAGGATCATCTGATCTCAAGGTCCTCACCTCTGTTTGAGAGATTGCTGGAGAACAGGGAGGCCATTTCAATACTGACATAAAGGCTGAAGTGGCAACACAGCATCTGAACTGGCACTACCATAAAGCTACTCAGGACTAGTGTGAGTAATTGTGCTATATTCATAAACCTTGTGGAGCCTTAATGTGTCTCTTTTTGTTCTCTTTAATAGGTGTTATAACTCACTGGGGTAGTATGTCATAAAACAAAGTTTTTTCTAATGTACCTCAATTTACTTGACTTTCAGACAGGTTGATAGAAAGCACACATCAAGCTTCAGTACTGAAAAAAAAATTATTATTTTTTACAAGTAATTAGACTGTAGCTAGAGGTAAACAGATCTAAACCATTGCCATATAACATTACTAACTAAAACTATAATCCCTTTATAAATTCTCCCTTACTCACTTTCTCACAGACAAACACCTGTGGAGGTAGAAAAACTGGAAAGTCAGTTCAGTTGTCTTTGCTTCCCAGTCCTGATGTTGAGATGATTCTTCTTCGGCAGCCAGACCCCTTGTTGTTCAGATGCCTTTTTCTGGATGCTTCCTGCAGTTTGTAAGAAGGATAGAGTGACTGATTACTTGGAAAATGTCTCTGATTTATCAATTCAAAAGTCACAGCTTACAGCAACTGCTGAAGCAAAGGAAATAGACAGCTTCTGGGCTGGAATACTTCTTTCTCTCTCTCTCTTTCTGTCTCTGTCTCTTAGAGTGATAGTGTCACACAGCAAGGAAACAGACCCTTTGGACCAACTCATCCATTCCAACCCAGTTTCCCAAAGCAAACTTGTCCCACTTGCTTGCATTTCACCCATATCTTAAGCATCAAGCTGTCCAGTCACCCAATAACCAATCACACAATTATTGGCAAGTAGAATGTCTCTATCATCGATAACTGTCAGTAGACCACAGACCAATCAACTTCTTGATGCCAACAAGAGCTGCATCAGAACACAGCATCAGTTCCAGTTTGTCTGCAATCTGAACTTCAATTCCTGCTTGGTCAAGCACTTGTCTACGCTTTGCCTGTCATGAATATCAGGTAAATTGCTTTCAAAACAACAGCTTTGCACTGATTTTTAGAACAGCTCTTTCTCACTTCAGTTCACAATTTTTAAAATCATAAAAATACAAAGGCACATTTCCTACATAGGTGCCTGCAACGGAGGCCTCAGGCCTTCAGCTAATACAGACCAATCTTTTCACTTCTGGACAAATGACACCAGTGAACCCAGAGAATGCAGTATCACCTGCTTCTCCTGCACCATTCACCAGCTACCCTCCACCCCCCCCTCCAATATCAGGTCAAAGTTCCTGCTGGAACAGTGAATATTTCCTCAGTCAGGTGGCAACTTGAATTTAACCACATTTGAACATACCGAGCCCACCCTTTAGACCCCTCATTTATCTACACAGGGTGCACCACCTCACCATCCTCATCACCAAACCCAAGACTACAGGCTTTTCCCACTGAATTCTTCCATGTCCTGACCCCATTCTGTGTCTTCATTAGCATTCCACTCCTTATGCCCCTGACCAACAAGCACAGATCCCATTCCCTCATTCTGGACATCCTCTTGTAGGTCAGACTCTCCTTTCTCCTCCTTCCATTTCTTGTACAGCAGGTCTCAACAAAGACTCCTGTAGGTAGAAAGGCTAAAAGGTGACTGGTGGATGCCACCTTTAAACTAATGGGAATTGGGTGCCACATGTTTCAACTGCATCACTGACTTAATCTTGAAGGTAAGGCTTATTTTCAAGAATGTTTAATGTAATGTATATTCCTGGCATGCAAATATTATACAAATAGACGTACGCCATGGAACACTTGTACACTGCTACGTTTCACCTTAATTTTTCATTCTGAATCATAGAATCCCTACAGCATGGAAGCAGGCCATATGGCACATTGAGTCCACACCAACCCTCTGAAGAGCAGACCCACCCTCTACCCTATCCAACCGTAGACACTATGGGCAATTTAGCATAGCCAATCCACCTAACCTGCATATCCTTGGACTGTGGGAGGAAATCGGAGCACCCGGCGGAAACCCTCGCAGACACAGGGAGAACGTGCAAACTCCACACAGTCACTTAAGGCTGGAATCCAACCCAGGTGCTTGGTGCTGTGAGGTAGCAGTGCTAACCACCATGCCACCATGCTGCCTTGATTTTGTCATGATTTTGACATTTCAACTCCTGCTTGATTAACTCACTCCTCCCACCGTGTTTCCCCCTCCCAGCATCTACACTAAATTTTGCCCAGTTTTTCTGTCATAATACTGAAAAGAATCAATGTAAGATCATAACATTCACAGGATTTCTGGTAGACCATCGGGGTGGGCTGGAGTTGTTGTACACCTGGTGTGAAAACAAAGCAGAGTGACACTCTCCTAGACTTGATCTAGCTGCTGTATTGTTGCATTTTGGATTTAAAACTGTTAACCTGATTTTTGTGTTATCTGGCTTCTTTGCATTAGTGCACACTTGAAACTACTTCTAGTCAACATATATATGATAGTAAGCAAACAAATTCTTAACATTCAGCATGAGTGCATAACTTGGATGTTGGCTATTGCATAAGCCGGAACATGAATACTATGTCTTTTATTCCACATGCTGCTATCTAATTTTCATCTGTTATGAGATGTGAATGTTTGGTGTTCGCTAAACAGCTGAAACTTGCACAATTTTTGCTTCAATCACAATTATTTAGTCAAATATATTGACATATTTTATTGAAACAGTCACAGTAAATTACTATATTTCATTAATATTAAGTGAATAAGAAAAATGAAAGAAAATATGAATGGGAAGGGTTTAGAGGGATATGGGCCAAATGCTGGCAAATGGGACTAGATTAAACATAAAACGCAGAACATAGAACAGTACAGGCCCTTTGGCCCATGATGTTGTGCCGACCTATTATCCTACTATGATCAAACTACACTGTATGCTCCACATTTTACTATCCTCTATGTGCCTATCCAAGAGTCGCCTAAAATTCTGTAAAGTATCTGACTCCACTACCACTGCCCGCAGCGCATTCCACAGGCTCACCACTCTCTGTGTGAAGAACCTACCTCTGACATCTCCCCATACCTTCCTCCAATCACCTTAAAATTATGCCTCCTCGTAATAGTCATTTCCACCCTGGGAAAAAGTCTCTGACTATCCA
>NW_025969324.1:0-7012 GCF_021869965.1 Rhincodon typus
TCAGTGCACCACGTCCTCTCTACAGACCTCCCTTCAGGGCTGACCTCAGTGCAGCGCTTCTTCAGTGCAGCACTCCCTCAGTGCTGATCCCCCACTCAGTGCTGCCCCCACCTCAGTGAAGCACTCCCTCAGTGCTAACCTCCCTTCAGTGCTGGCCGCCCTCACAGAAGCATTCCCTCAGTGCTGAACCTCCTGTGCTGACCGCCCTTCAGTGCTGGCCAGCATCAGTGCTGATCCCCCTCTGTACAGCACTCCCTCAAAGAAGCACTCCCTCAGTGCTATCCTCCCTTCAGTGCTGACCACCTTCATTGCTGACCCCTCCAAGTGCTGAACCCACTCTGTTCAGCACTACCTCAGTGCTGGCCCCTTTCAGTGCAGCCCTCCCTCAGTGCTTGCTTCCCTCAGTGCAGCACTCCCTTGGTGCTGACCCCCTCAGTGCTGAGCCGCCTCAGTGCAGCACTTCCTCAGTGTAGCACTCCCTCACTGCAGCACTCTCTCAGGACTGATCCAGTCAGTGCTGACCCCACTCAGTGCAGCAAGTCCCTCAGTGCAGCACTCCGTCAGTGGAGCCCTCCCTCAGTGCAGCCCTCACTCAGTGCCGCTCTCCCTAAGTGCCGACCTCCGTCAGTGCCGCCCTGCCTCAGTGCAGCATTCCCTCAGGATTGACTTCCCTCAGACAGTCTCACAGCTCTGTCCCTCCAACAGTGCAATGCACCCTCACAGCTGACACCCCACAGTGAAGCACTCCCTCAGATATGACCCCACACAGAGCAGCGCTCCCTCAGTGCAGCATTCCCTCAGTACTGATCCCTTCAGTGCTGACCTCCCTTCAGTGCTGCCCCCCATCAGTTCTGACACCCCTCAGTGCAGCACTCCCTCAGTGCTGACGCCTGCCGTCAGTGCAGCACTCCCTTGGTGCTGAACACCTTTCAGTGGAGCACTCCCTCAATGCTGTCGCCCCTTCAGTACTGCACTGCCTCAGTGCAGCACTTCGCCAGTGCAGAACTCCCTTAGTGATGACCCCACTCTGCAGTACTCCATCAGCGCGGACCCCTCTCAATGCCCCACTTCCTAAATACTGACCCTCGGACAGTCTCACAGCACTAACCCTCCAACAGCATTGTATTCCCTAACGGCTGACAACCCTCAGTGATGCCCTCCCTTCAGTGCTAACACCACCCCTCAATGCTGACCACCTCTCAGGTCTGACCCCACCCCACAAGTGCAGCACTCCCTCAGTGCAGCACCCCCTCAGTGCTGGAACCCCAACAGTGCTGGACCTCCCACAGTGGTGGACCCCCCACAGTGCTGGACCCCCCACAGTGCTGGACTTCCCTCAGTGCAGCACTCCCTTAGTGCAGTACTCCCTCAGTGCTAACCTCTCTTCAGGGCTGGTCGCCCTCAGTCCAGCGCTCCCTCATTGCTGACCCCGCTCTGAGCAGCACTCCCACACTGCTGATCCTGGTCAGTGCGAAACCCCTCAGTGCTGGCCCCCACACAGTGCTGCCCCCCTCTCCTCAGTGAAGCACTCCCTCAATGCTGGCACTCAGTGCTGACGCTCCCTCAGTGCAGCACACCCTAAGCGTTGATCCACATCGATCCAGCCCTCCCTCAGTGCCGAAACCCCTCAGTGCTGA
Organism: Rhincodon typus; assembly: GCF_021869965.1. Lineage (NCBI taxonomy): Eukaryota > Metazoa > Chordata > Chondrichthyes > Orectolobiformes > Rhincodontidae > Rhincodon > Rhincodon typus. Next base: position 1,638 of record NW_025969324.1, read on the forward strand.
CCCCACTCAGTGCAACAACTCCCTCATTGCCGCCCTCCCTCAGTGCCGCCCTGCCTCAGTGCAGCATTCACTCAGTGCTGACATCCTTCAGATATTCTCACAGCACTGACCCTCCCACAGACCCTCACAGCTGACACCCCACAGTGAAGCACTTCCTCAGTGATGACCCATACAGAGCAGCTCTCCCTCACTGCAGCATTCCCTCAGTACTGATCCCTTCAGTGCTGACCTCCCTTCAGTGCTGACCGCCCTTCACTGCTGAACCCCATCAGTGCTGACACCCCTCAGTGCAGCACTCTCTCAGTGCTGACGTCTGCCCTCAGTGCAGCACTCCCTTGGTGCTGAATCCATCTCAGTGGAGTACTCCCTCAGTGCTGACGCCTCCACAGTGCAGCACTCCCTCAGGACTCACCCCATCAGTGTTGACATCCCTTCAGTGCTGGCTGGCTTCAATGCAGCACTGCCTCAGTGCTGACTCTCTTCAGTAATAACCTCCTCAGTGCTGTCCCCTCCCCTCAGTGCTGACCCTCCCCCACCGTCAGTGAAGCACTCCCTCAGTGCAGCACTACGTCAGTGCTGACCCCGCTCACTGCTGACCTCCCTTCTCTGCTGCCCGGCTTCAGTGATTATCCCCCTCTGTACCGCTCTCCCTTAGTGCACCACATCCTCACTACTCACCCCGTCAGTGCTGACCTCCCGTCAGTGCTGACCTCCCTTCAGTGCTGACCTCTCTTCAGAGATGACCACCTTCAGTGCTGATCCCTCGAAGTGCTGACCCCACTCTGTCCAGCACTACCTCAATGCTGACATCGCCACCCCCCACCGCCCCGGATTTGTGCTGCACACCCTCAGTGCAGCCCTCCCTCAGTGCAGCCCTCCCTCAGTGCAGCTCTCCCTCAGTGCAGCACTCCCTCATTGCTGACGCCCCCTCAGTGCTGACGCGCCCTCAGTGCAGTAATCCCTCAGTGTCGCACTCCCTCAGTACTGACATTCAGTGCTGACCTCTCTTCAATGCTGGCCGCCCTCTGTACAGCATTCCCTCAGTGCTGACCCCTCTGTACAGCACTCCCTCAGTGCAGACACCCCTCAGTGTAGCACTCCCTCAGTGTAGCACTCCCTCAGTACTGACCCCATCAGTGCTGACCACCCTTGAGTGCTGACCAACTTCAGTGCTGACCCTTCTGACTGCTGACCCCATTCTGTACAGCAATGCTTCAGGGCTGACCACCCTCTCTGCAACAATCCCTCAGTGTCGAACCCCCTCAGTGTTGACTCCTCTCAGTGCAGCATTCCCTCAGTCCTGACCAAACTCAGTGTGCCACTTCCTGAATATTGACCTTCGGACAGTCTCACAGCACTGTCCCTCCAACAGTGCAATGCACCCTCACAGCTGACAATCCACAATTAATCACTCCCTCAGTGATGACCCCACACAGAGCAGCACTCTCTCAGTGAAGCATTCCCTCAGTTCTGATCCCTTCAGTGCTGACCTCCCTTCAGTGCTAACCCCCATCAGTGCTGACACCCCTCAGTGCAGCACTCCCTCAGTGCTGACGCCTGCCCTCAGTGTAGCACTCCCTTGGTGTTGAACCCGTCAAAGTGGAGCACACCCTCAATGCTGTCGCCCCCTCAGTGCAGCAGTTTGCCAGTGCAGAAATCCCTTAGTGATGACCACACTCTGCAGTACTCCATCAGCGCTGACATCTCTCAGTGCCCCACTTCCTCAGTTCTGACCGTCGGACAGTCTCACAGCACTAACCCTCCCACAGTGTTGCACTCCCTCACGCTGACACCCTTCAGTAAAGCCTTCCCTTCAGTGCTGACACCACCCCTCAATGCTGACCACACCTCAGGTCTGACCCCACCCAACAAGTGCAGCACTCCCTCAGTGCTGACCCTCTTCAGTAATAACTCCCTCAGTGCTGCCCCCTCCCCTCAGTGCTGTCCGCCATCAGTGCAGCACTCCCTCAGTGCTGACCCCGCTGACTGCAACAGTGCCTCAGTGCTGACCCCGATCTCTGCATTAGTCTCTCAGTGCTGACCACGCTCAATGCTGACCTCCCTTCAGTGCTGGCCATCTTCAGTGCTGATCCCCCTCTATACAGCAGTCCCTCAGTGCACCACTTCCTCACTGCTGACCCCGTCAGTGCTGACCTCCCGTCAGTGCTGACCACCTACAGTGCTGACACCTCGAAGTGCTGACCCCACTCTGTCCAGCACTATCTCAATTCTGACCGCCCCCCGCTCTGGGCTTCCCGCCTTCAGTGCAGCCCTCCCTTGGTGATGATCCGCTCAGTGCTGAGCTGCCTCAGTGCAGCCCTCCCTCAGTACAGCCCTCCCGCAGTGCAGCTCACACTCAGTGCAGCACTCCCTCAGTGCTGACGACCCCTCAGTGCTGACGCGCCCTCAGCGCAGCAATCCCTCAGTGTCGCACTCGTTCAGTACTGACCCATTCAGTGCTGACCTCTCTTCAATGCTGGCCGCCCTCTTTACAACACTCCCTCAGTGCTGACCCCTCTGCAGCACTCTCTCAGTGCTGACACCCGTCAGTGTAGCACTCCGTCAGTGTAGTAGTCCCTCAGTACTGATCCCACCAGTGCTGACCACCCTTGAGCGCTGACCACCTTCAGTGCTGACCCTTCTGAATGCTGACCCCATTCTTTACAGCACTACTTCAGGGCTGACCACCCTCTCTGCAAAAATCCCTCAGTGCTAATTTCACTTCAGTGCTGACTTCCTTCAGTGCTGAATTCCCTTCAGCGCTGCCCCCTCTCAGTGCAACACTCCCTCAGTCCTGACCCCACTCAGTGTCCCACTTCCTCAATACTGACCTTCGGACAGTCTCACAGCACTGTCCCTCCGACAATGCAATGCACCCTCACAGCTGAAACCCCACAGTGAAGCACTCCCTCAGTGATGACTCCACACAGAGCAGCACGCCCTCAGTGAAGCACTCCCTCAGTGCTGACCTCTGCCCTCAGTGCAGCACTCCCTTGGTGCTGAACCCCTCTCAGTGGAGCACTCCCTCAGTGCTGTCGCCCCCTCAGTGGAGCACTCCCTCAGTGCAGCACTTCGCCAGTGCAGAACTCCCTTCCTGATGACCACACTCTGCTGTACTCCATCAGCGCTGACACCTCTCAGTGCCGCACTTCTTCAATACTGACCCTCGGACCGTCTCACAACACTAATCCTCCAACAGTGTCGTACTCCCTCACGGCTGACACCCCTCAGTGAAGCCCTCTCTTCAGTGCTGACACCACCCCTCAGTGCTGACCATCTCTCACGTCTGACCCCACCCCACAAGTGCAGCACTCCCTCAGTGCAGCAGACCCTCAGTGCTGCCCCCGCTCTGTACTGGAACCCCCTCAGGGCTGGAACCCCCTCAGTACTGGGCACCCCACAGTGCTGGGCCCCCCAAAGTGCTCAGTGCACTGCCCTCAGTTCAGCAGTCCTTCAGTGCAGCATTCCCTCAGTGCTAAGCTCCCTTCAGTGTTGGTCGCCCTCAGTCCAGCACTCCCTCAGTGCTGACCCTCTTCAGTAATAACCCCCTCAGTGCTGCCCCCCTCCCGTCAGTGCTGGCGTCCCCGTCAGTGAAGCACTCCCTCAGTGCAGCCCTCCCGCAGTGCCGCCCTCCCTCTGTGCCACCCTGTCTCAGTGCTGCACAACCTCAGTGCTGACATCCCTCAGACAGTCTGACAGCACTGACCCTCCCACAGACCCTCACAGCTGACACCCCACAGTGAAGCCATCCCTCTGTGTTGACCCCACTCAGAGCAGCACTCCCTCAGTGCAATATTCCCTCAGTACTGATCCGTTCAGAGCTGACCTCCATTCAGTGCTGACCTCCCTTCAGTGCTGACTCCTATCAGTGCTGACACCCCTCAGTGCAGAACTCCCTCAGTGCGTATTCCCTTCAGTGCTGTTCGCCCTCAGTGCAGCACTCCCTCAGTGTTGACGCCTCCACAGTGCAGCACTCCCTCAGGCCTCACCCCAACAGTGCTGACCTCCCTTCAGAGCTGAACGGCTTCAATGCAGCACTCCCTCAGTGCTGACCCTCTTCAGTAATAACCTCCTCAGTGTTTCCCCGCTCCCCTCAGTGCTGGACCCCCCGTCAATGAAGCACTCCCTCAGTGCAGCACTCCCACAGTGGTAACCGCCCTTCAGTGCTGGCCGCCCTCAGTGCAGCACTCCCTAAGTGCTGACCCCACTAATTGCAATAGTGCCTCATTGCTGACCCCGGTCTGCGCAGGACTCTCTCAGTGTTGACCCCCCTCACTGCTGACCTCCCTTCAGTGCTGGCCGGCTTCAGTTCCGAACCCCGCCCCTGTACAGCACTCCCTCAGTGCACCACTTCCTCACTACTGACATCGTCAGTGCTGACCTCCCTTCAGAACCGACCTTTCTTCAGTACTGACCACCTTCAGTACTGACCTCTTGAAGTGCTGACCCCACTCTGTCCAGCACTACCTCAATGCTGACCGCCCCCCGCTCTGTGCTGCACGCCCTCAGTGCAGCCGTCATTCAGTGCTGCACTCCTTCAGTGCAGCACGGCCTTGGTGATGAGCCCCTCAGTACTGAGCAGCCTGAGTGCAGCCCTCCCTCAGTGCAGCCTTTCCTCAGTGCAGCTCTCTCTCATTGCAACACTACCTCAGTTCTGACGCCCCTCAGTGTAGCACTCTTTCAGTGGAGCCCTTCCTCAGTGCAGCCCTCACTCAGTGCCACCCTCCCTCAGTGCCGACCTCCATCAGTGCCGCCCTGCCTCTTTGCAGCATTCCCTCAGTGCTGACATCCCTCAGACAGTCTCACAGCTCTGTCCCTCCAACAGTGCAATGCACCCTCACAGCTGACACCCCACAGTGAAGCACTCCCTCAGGGCAGCATTTCCTCAGTACTGGTCGCTTCAGTGCTGACATCCCTTCAGTGCTGACCCCCATCAGTGCTGACACCCCTCAGTGCTGCACTCCCTCAGTGCAGCACGTCGCCAGTGCAGAACTCCCTTAGTGATGACCCCACTCTGCAGTACTCCATCAGCGCTGACCCCTCTCAGTGCCCCACTTCCTCAATACTGACCCTCGGACAGTCTCACAGCACTAACCCTCCAACAGTGTCGTACTCCCTCACGGCTGTCACCGCTCAGTTGAGCTCTTCCTTCCGTGCTAACACCACCCCTCAGTGCTGACCAACTCTCAAGCTGACCCGACCCCACAATTGCAGCACTCCCTCAGTGCAGCACCCCCTCAGTGCTGACCCCTTCAGCACTGGAATCCCCCCAGGGTTGGACCCCACACAGTTCTGGACCTCCCTCAGTGCAACATCTCCTCAATGCAACACTGCCTCAGTGCTATACTCCCTTCAGTGCTTTTCGCCCTCAGTCC
>NW_025969324.1:7112-15748 GCF_021869965.1 Rhincodon typus
CCCTCCCCTAATTCTGGCCCCCCTGTCAGTGAAGCGCTCCCTCAGTGCAGCACTCCCTCAATGCTAACCTCCCTTCAGTGCTTGCCGCCCTCAGTGCAGCACTCCCTCATTGCTGACCCCACTGAGTGCAGGAGTGCCTCAGTGCTGACGCGGTCTGTGCAGCACTCTCTCAGTGCTGATTCCGCTCACTGCTGACCTCCCTTCAGTGCTGGCCGGCTTCAGTGCTGATCCCCCTCTGTACAGCACTCCCTCAGTGCACCACTTCCTCACTACTGACCCCGTCAGTGCTGACCTCCCGTCAGTGCTGACCTCCCTTCAGTGCTGACCGCCTTCAGTGCTGACCCCTCGAAGTGCTGACCCCACTCTTTCAAGCAGTACCTCAATTCTGACACACCCCTGCTCTGTACACTCCCTCAGTGCTGACCCCTCTGTACAGCACTCCCTCAGTGCTGACACCCCTCAGTGTAGCACTTCCTCAGTACCCACCCCATCAGTGCTGACCACTCTTGAGTGCTGACCACCTTCAGTGCTGATCCTTCTGAGTGCTGACCCCATTCTGTACAGCACTACTTTCGGGCTGTTCACCGTCTCTGCAACACTCCCTCAGTGCTGACGCCCCTCAGTGCTGACCTCCCTCAGTGCTGACCCGCCGCATTGCTGACCCTTCTCAGTGCAGCACTCCCTCATTTTTGTCCCCAACAGTGCTGACTTCACTTCAGTGCTGACTTCCTTTCAGTGCTGACCGCCCTCAGTGCTGACTGCCCTCAGTCCTGGCCACGCTCAGTGTGCTACATCCTCAATACTGATCTTCGGACAGTGTCACAGCCCTGTCCCTCCAACAGTGCAATGCACCCTCACGGTTGTCACCACTCAGTGAATCACTCCGTCAGTGCTGACCTCCCCTCAGAGCAGCACTCCCTCATTACTGACCCCGTCAGTGCTGATCTCCCTTCAGTGCTGGCCGCCTTCAGTGCAGCACTCCCTCAGTGCTGACCCGCTTCAGTGCTGACCCCACTCAGTGCTGACCCCTCTTAGTGTAGCACTCCTTCAGTGCAGCACTCTCTCAGTGCAGCACCCCCTCAGTGCTGACCCCCCTCAGTGCAGCACTCCCTCAGTGCAGCACTCCCTCATTGCTGACCCCCCTCAATGCTGACCATCCGCAGTGTGCAACTTCCTCAATACTGTCCAACTCAGTGCGCCACTTCGTCAATACTGACCCTCGCATAGTCTCACAGCACTGACCCTCCAACAGTGCAGTACACCCTCACAGCTGGCACCCCTCAGTGAAGCACTCCCATCGTGCTGACTCCACTAATTGCAGCAGCCCTTCATTGCAGCACTCCCTCAGTGCAGCATTCCCTCAGTGCTGACCTCACTCAGTGCAGCACTGCCTCAGTACTTACCCCGTCAGTGCTGACCTCCCCTCAGTGCTGGACGCCCTCAGTGCAGCACTCCCTCTGTGCTGATCCTCTTCAGTGCTGACCCCACTCAGTGCTGACCCCACTCTGTGCAACACTTCCTCAGTGTTGACCCACCACTGTGCAGCACTCCCTCAGTACCTAACCGTCAGTTCTGACCTCCCTTCAGTGCAAGCCACCCTCAGTGCTGCACTCCCTCAGTGCTGACCTGCTTCAGTGCTGACCCCGCTCAGTGCAGCACTCCCTCAATGCAGAACCCCACTCAGTCCAGCACTCCTCAGTGCTGACACCCCTCAATGCTGACCCCACTCAATGCTGACCCCCCTCATTGATGACCTCCTTCAGTGCAGCACTCCAACAGTGCAGCACTCCGACAGTGCAGTCACCCCTCAGTGCTGACACCCCTCAGTGCTGACACCCCTCAGTGCTGATGCCCCATCAGTGCAGCAGCCACTCAATGCAGCACTCCCGCAGTGCAGCACTCTCTCAGTGCTGACCCCTGTCTGTGCCGCACTTCCTCAGTGCTGACCTCCCTCAGTACTGACCCCAATCAGTACTGACCCCCCATCAGTGCTGACACCCCTCAGTGCAGCACTCTTTCAATGCTGACCCCGCTCTGTGCAGCACTCCCTCAGTGCTGACCCCGCTCTGTGCAGCACTCCCTCAGTGCTGACCCGACTCAGTGCAGCACTCCCTCAGTGCAGCACTCCCTCAGTGCTAACCTCCTTTCCATGCTGGCCGCCCTCAGTGCAGCACTCCGTCTTTGCTGACCCCCTTCAGTGCAGCAGCCCCTCAGAGCAGCACTCCCTCAGTGCTGACTCCCCATCAGTGCAGCACTCTCTCAGTGTTGACCCACATCTGCGCAGCAGTCCCTCAGTGCTGACTCCCCAGTGCTGACCTCACTCAGTACAGCACACGCTCAGTGCAGCATTTTCGCAGTGCAGCACTCCTGCAGTGCATCACTCCTTCAGTGCAGCACCCCATCAGTGCAGAATTTTCTCAGTGCTTACTCTCCCCAGTGCTGACCTCTCTCAGTGCTGACTTCCCTGAGTGCTGAGCTCCCTCATTACTGACCCCCCATCAGTGCTGGACACCATTAGTGCTGACACCGCTCAGTGAAGCACTCCCTCAGTGCTGACGCCGCTCTGTGCAGCACTCCCTCAGTGCTGACCCCTCTCAGTGCTGAACCCCCCTCGGTGCTGATCCCCCATCAGTGCTGAACCCCCTCAGTGTGACCCTCATCAGTGCTGACCCCCCTCAGTGCAGCACTCCCTCCGTGCAGCATTCCCTCAGTGCAGCAGCCACTCAGTGCAGCACCCACTCCGTGCAGCTCCCATTCCGTGCAGCACCCCCTCCGTGCAGCACGCACTCCATGCAGAACCCACTCCGTGCAGCACTCCCTACGTACAGCGCTCCCTCAGTGCTGCACTCCCTCAGTGCAGCACTCCCTCCGTGCTATCCTCCCTTCACTGCTGGTCGCCCTCAATGCAGCACTCCCTCAGTTCTGACCCCACTCAGTGCTGACCTCTTTTCAGTGCTGGCCGGCCTCTGTGCTGATCCCCCTCTGTACAGTGCTCCCTTAGTGCACCACTTCCTCACTATTGACCCCGTCGGTGCTGACCTCCCTTCAGAGCTGACCACATACAGTGCTGACCCCTCTAAATGCTGACCCTACTCTGTCCAGCACTACCTCAGTGCAGCCCTCCCTCAGTGCAGCGCTCCCTCAGTGCATCACTCCTTCAGTGCAGCACGCCCTTGGTGATGACCCCCTCAGAGCTGACGCCCCCTCAGTGTTGACGCCCCCTCAATGCATCAATCCCTCAGTGTAGCACTCCCTCAGTACTGACCCAGTCAGTGCTGACCTCCCTTAAATGCTGGCCGCCGTCTGTAAAGCACTCCATCAGTGCTGACCCCTCTGTACAGCACTCACTCATTGCTGACACCCCTCTGTGCAGCACTCCCTCTGTGCTGACCCCAATCAATGCTGAATCCCCTCAGTGCTGACCCCACCCCACTCAGTGCAGCACTCCCTCAGTGCTGACCCCCCTCAGTGTGCCACTTCCTCAATACTGAACTTCGGACAGTCTCACAGCCATGCTCCTCCAACAGTGCAATGCACCCTCACGGCTGTCACCACTCAGTGCAGCACTCCCTCAGTACTTACCCCATCAGTGCTGACGTCCCTTCAGTGCTGGCCGCCCCAGTGCAGCACTCCCTCTGTGCTGACCTGCTTTAATGCTGACCCTTCTCAGCACCGCGCTCCGTCAACACTGTGCTCCCTCAACACTGCGCTCCCTCAGCACTGCGCTCCCTCAACACTGTGCTCCCTCAGCACTGCGCTCCCTCAGCACTGCGCTCCCTCAGCGATGCACTGCCTTAGCGATGCACTGCCTCAGTGATGACCGGCCCTCAGTGCTGATCCCGCTCAGAGCAGCACTTTGTAAGTGAAGCACTCCCTCAGTGCAGAACTCTCTCAGTGCACCACTCCCTCACTGCAGCACTCCCTCAGCATTCAATCAGTACTGACATCCCTCTGTGCTGACCCCCCGTCATTGCTGACCCACCCCTCAGTGCTGACCACACCTCAGTACTGATCCCCTCAATACAGCACTCCCTCAGTCCTGACACCAAACTGTGCAGCAACCCTCAGTACTGAAAACCCTCAGTGCAGCGCTCCCGCAGTCCTGACACCACTCTGTGCAGCATCCCTCACGACTGAAACCCCTCAGTGCAGCACTCCCTCAGTGTTGACCCTTCTCAGTGCACCATTCCCTCATTGCTGAGCACCCCTACTCAGTGCTGAACACACCCCGTTGCTGACACCCCTCAGTGCAGCACTCCGCAGTTCAGCACTCCCTCAGTGCTGACTGCACTTAATGCAGCACTCCGTCATTGGTGACTTCCCTCCGTGCAGCACCCACTCCGTGCAGCACCCCCTCAGTGCAGCACTCCCTCAATACTGACCCACTCTGTGCTGACGCCCCTCAGTGCAGGACCACCGCAGTGCTGACCCCACTCTGTGCAGCACTCCCTCAGTGCTGACCACCCTCACTGTGACCGCCCTCAATGCAGCACACCCTCAATTCTGACCTGCTTAATGCTGACCACCACCACCCCCCCTTCACTTCAGCACTCCCTGATCATCTGATTGTGCATCACTCCCTTTATACGAACCCTCGGACGGAGCAGCACTACTTTAGTACTCACCCTCCAACAAGATAATTTCAGAGAGATATGCTCCCATCAAATTGACCCTCTGAGACTGGAGCATTTACTTAATATTGACACCCTCAAGGTGCAGCACTCCTTTAACATAGACCCTCTGACAGGGCGGCTCCCTTTCAGTACAGGCCTTCCACAGCGCAGCACTCTCTCATCATTTACCCTCTGACAGTGCAGCACTCTCTTAATTTTGAATTTGTGACAGTGCACAACCCCATTAAAATTGACTCGAGTACTCCATTAATATTTGCCCTCTGACAGTGCAGCTTTTCCTCAGTCCTGACTCTCTGACAGTGCAGCACTCCCCTAAATACTGTCAGAGGGTCAATACTGAGAGAATGCTGCACTGTCAGAGTCAGCTCCCCGTAGAACTGTCAGACGTTCAGTATGAAAGGTATGCCGCACTGTGCGTGGGTCAGTGTTAGTTAATTCTGCACTGCGACAGGGTCAACAATGAGGAAGAACTGCACTGTCAATGTAACAGGGTCAGAATTGAATAAGTGCCTCAAGATCAGAGGGCCAGGACTGAGGTTTTGTAGCACTGTCAGAGTGTCAGATCTGTGGCGTACATAATTGCCAGAGGGTCAATACTGAGCTTATGCCTCCTTGTAAAGGGGTCTGAATTGAAACAGTGCTGCAGGATTAGAGTGTCAGTCCTGTGGTAGAGCAGCACTCTGAGGGTCAGCACTGATCTTCATTATCAACAGGTCAGCTCTCTGTCTGTGCTACTTTGTCAGAGGGCCATACTAATGCGGTGCCTGATTGTAATGGGATAAGAATTGAGGGAATGTCGCACAATTAGAGGATCAGTACTGAGGTACTGCAGCGCTATCAAAGGGTCACTACTGATGGAGTGCCTTTTTGTCAGAGCGTCAGTGCTGAGGGAGTGCATAATTGTCAAAGGATCAAATTGAGATGATGCCTCATTTTAATATGGTCAGTTGTGAGGTGATGCAACACTGTCAGGGGGACAGTAGTACTGAGGAAGTGCTGAACATCCCCATGATTAAAGGAAGACCCTCATGATTAAAATGTCAATGTTGAGAGAGGTCATAATGGCCAGAGGGTCAGTTCTGAGTTGGTACCTCGTTGCCAGATGGTCAGTTCTGAGGCAGTACTGAATCTGAGGGAGTAGCTAATCTATCGGAGAGTCAGGACTGAGGGAGTGCTGACCGTCTCCCAGTGCTGTAATTCCTCAGCACTGACCCGCTGGCAGACTCTTCCTGTTGACCCGCTGACAGGACAGTTTCCCTCAGTACTGACTCCACACAGTGCATCACTAGCTCATCAGTGACTGTCTAACAGTGTAGCACACCCTTAATATTGACCCTCTGACAGTGCAGCATTCCATCATGGCTGACTGTTCTGACCATGCAGTACTCCCTCAGTCGTGACACTCTGACAGTGCAGCACTCCCTGAAAATTGGCCTTCCGATAGTGATGACAATGACAATGCAGTACTCCCTCCGTACTTCCTCTGCAACACTTCAGCACCCACTCATAATTGACTCTCTGACAGTGTAGCATTCACTTAATATTGAGCCTCGATGCTGGAGCATTCTCTTATTATTGACGTCCTGACAGTGAAGCTCTCCCTTAATATTGACCCTCTGAGAGGGTGGCTTTCTCGCAGTGCTGACCCTTCAACAGTGTAGCATGACTTACCACTTAGCCATCATCACTTTATGCAACACCCCCATCAACATTAACCCTCTGAATCTGTAGCTCTCCCTTAATTTTAACCCTCTGACAGTGCAGAATTCCATCATTATTGACCCTCCTACAGCATAGCAAATCCTCAAGTTGACGTTCCAGCAGTGCTGTACTCTCTTAATACTGACTCTCCGACAATGCAGCACTTCCTCAATACTGACTCTTCAAAAGTACAGCATCCTCTCAGTGCGTGCTCAACTTCACCGAATGACTCAATTTTTGATGTTAGTTTGACTAACATGCTCATTTCAGCGAACTGAGCACTTCAGAAGATCAAAATTTCAACTTTAACAAATGACATAACTTTTTATGCTGTTTTGACTAACATGCAAATTTCAGTGAGATAAGCACTGCAGAAGATCAAAATTTGAACATCACGAAATGACTCAAATTTTGATGTTCGATTGACTAACTGGCTTCTGCCATTGAAATAAGCACTTTAGAATTGAAGAATCTCGACTTCACAAAATGACTCAAATTTTGATGTTGTTTTGAGTAACATGCATATTTGAGTAAGATAAGCACTTCTGAAGGCAAAAATCTCACCCTTCACCAAATGACTTAATTTTTGATGCAGGTTGCATAAAAATGCTTATTTCAGCGAGTTAAGCACTTCAGCAGATATAAATCTCAACTTTACCAAATACGACTCAATTTTTGATGTTGTTTTGACGAACGTGCTGAATTCAGGTAGATAAGCATATCAGAAGACCAAAATCGCAACTTCACCAAAACACTCAACTTTTGATTCTGGTTTGACTAAAATGCTTATTTTTGTGAGATAAGCATTTCAGAATTCAAAAATCTCAACTTCAACAAATTCCTTTTTCTTATGCTGTTTTGACGAGCATGCTTATTTCACTCAGATAAGCAGTTCAGAAGAACAAAATCTGAACTTCACCAAATGACTCAAGTTTTGATGCTGGTTAGACTAAGTGCTTATTTGAGTCAGCTAAGCAGTTCAGAAGTCAAAAATCTCAACATCACCACAAGACTTAATTATTGATGCTGTTTTGACTAACACGCTTATTTCACTCAGATAAGCACATCAGACGACCAAAATCTCAACTTCAGCAAAAGACTCAACTTTTGACACTGATTTGATTAACATGCTTATTTCAGTGAGATAAGCATATCGGAAGACTAAAATCTGAACTTCACCAGTTGACTTAACTTTTGATGCTGGTTAAATTAAAATCTTTATTTCAGCGAGTTTAGCACCTCAGAAGCCAAAAAATCTGAACTTCACCAAATGACTTGATTTTTGATTCTGTTTAGACTAAAATGCTTACTTCGGTGAGGTAAGCACTTCAGAAGATTAAAATCTGAACTTCACCAAATAACTCAAGTTTTTACGTTCGTTTGACTGGCATTCTTATTTCAGCGAGTTAAGCACTTCAGAAGATCAAAATCTCAACTTCACCAAAAGACTCAACTTTTGATGCTGTTTGCATTAAAATGCTTCTTTCAGCGAGTTAAGCACTTCAGAAGTCCAAAATCTGAACTTCACAAAATGACTCAAATTTCGATGTTTGTTTGACGAACATGCTTATTTGAGTCAGATAAGCACTTCAGAAGGCAAAAGTCTCAACTTCACTAAAGGACCTAACTTTGCACGCTGGTTGGACTAAAATGCTTATTTCAGTGAGATAAGCACTTCCGAAATCAAAAATCTCAACTTCCCTATTTGACTTAATTTTTGATGCCGTTTTGACTAATATGCTTAATTCACTCCGATAAGCACTTCAGAAGACCAATAACTCACTTCACCAAATGAGTTAGTTTTTGATGTTGGTTTGCATGACTTGCTTATTTCATGAGGTAAGCACTTCCGAAGATCAAAATGTCAACTTCACCAAATGACTCAAATATTGATGTTGTTTTGGCTAACATGACTATTTCAGCGAGTTAAGCCCTTCAGAAAGCTAAAACCTCAACTTCACCAAATGACACAACTTTTGATGCTGGTTGGATTAAAATGGTTATTGTAGCGAGTTAAGCTCTTCAGAAAACCAAAATCTGAACTTCACCAAATTTCTGTAGTTTTGATGATGGTTTGACGAACATGCTTATTTGATTGAGACAAGAATTTCAGAAGTCAAAAATCTCAACTTCACCAAATAACTCAACTTTTGATGTTGTTTTTACAAACATGCTTATTTCAGCGAGTCAAGCACATCAAAAGAGTAAAATCTCGACTTCTCCAAATGACACAACTTATGATACTGGTTGGTCCAATATGCTCATTTCAGGGAGTTCAGCTCTTCAGAACAACAAAACCTG